>NC_056737.1:742670373-742852873 GCF_019279795.1 Protopterus annectens | reverse complement strand
TAAGGAAGTTAACTGACAGACCTCCTTGCACTCTCTTCCAGCATCACATCTGTGCTTTATGAGCAAAGTAATGCAGGTCACAGAACAGGAATAAGCATCCTTTGTACTGAACGATTTCAGCCACAGTCTTTGTGCATGTTATAAATATACTTGACTTGTTCCTTATTTCGTAAATGGCAGTGTGTGATCTACAGTGGGCTTTTACCATCCTTAAAGTAGCTAATGTGTTATAAAAATATTCTTTTACTGGTAAAATTTCCCTTCTCAGATTTTTTTTTTATTCCTGTATTATGTATGCTGTGTGTTTGTATATATGAGTGTGCATGTGCGCACGTGTATGTGTCTGTGTGTGTATGTATGTGTGTGTGTGTATATATATATATATATATATATATATATATATATATGTGTGTGTGTGTTTGTGTATATATGTGTGTGTGTGATATATATATATATATGTGTGTGTGTATATATATACACACACACATACACACGTGCACGCATATCTTTTGAAGGGCAAGTTTTATGTTTGCTAATGTATTCACTGATTCACTGTGGGCAGGTTTTATGTTTGCTTATGTATTCACGGATTCACTGTGTTTCAGGAGTGTTTTTGTATCCCCCATAAGTGGACTTTAACAGTAATGGACAGCCCACAGACTATAAAAAAGGTGGCTGTCAGTTCAAAACCTGCATCCTAGGACAGATAGCCTAGTATGAACCTATGAACCTATGAACTTGGCAAGCTTAAGAGCATATCTATGGATATTTTAATGCTGTGTGTATACAAAGAGATGTCAGTTCTGTGTGGTCATTAATTACGTGCCAGTGTTAAGTTACGGGAGGTAAAACTCCAGCATGCCTCTGTCCCTGTTACACAGCTGTATGCGTAGTGATGATGAGCAAAACTTCAAGCCTGGAACCTATTCTTCCTGCAGCTCTCATTAGTTTTGAGAGCTGAAAACTCCTTTGCCAGATGCTGGCTCTGAAGAAAAACAATGTGGGTTTTATTACCAGTGCCTCAGGGTTGGAAGCTCCTTTCACACATTTCTCCTTAGAATATCTGTATGATCTTCACTGAGGTAATCTCAGGTATTCTGCACTGCCTCGGGGCTGGTTGTAGTCTCCCTTTCCTGAGCTCGTGTCTTGCTTTTTATAATTTTAGTACCACACTTACGTTTCTCTTTTTTGTGTACAAGTAGTGTAGGAAGTACAGGAAATGTTGCAGAGTGTTAAACCTTAGTCAAAAAGTAAAATATTATCAGGCTATGTACATGTGTTATAAAAGGGAAGAAACAGGGTGGTGTTATTAATTGCTTGAAGGGTACTTGGTTTTCACCTTTGCTTGTTAAATGCTGTTGGGTAGTTAGTTTCCTAAGCAGCTGTTTGTTTTTTTGTTTTTTTTTCTTTTCTTTGTTCATTTAGCTTTGACTGTAACTGTGAGGCTTGGAAGTTACAGTACCTCGCGCAGACTGCAATTGCTCTTATTTTTTTTTATCCTGTTCTTATGCCATAAAAAGCTGGAACTGTATGTACATGTCATCAGAACAGGAACAGGAAATTTGCATCTGCTACATGTCCTGTGCCATTCTGGTACAATGGGTGTTATTGCACATTCATGTGAGTGGCTCCTTGCCCAGTAATATTTTTTGTACTGAATATGATTTATTTAGTTACAGTCTGTGGGTCTACTTTAGTTCAGCGAACGATCAGATGATCGAACGCTATTTGGTCGAACACTATTCGGTCGAACACTAAGTGTCGAACAGGCGAAATAGCGAACGGCCGGAACAGGGAATTTTTTCCCAGGGAAAGAAATCGCTGGGACTGCCGCTTGGGTTGTGCCGTTTCCTCCCCTGTAGTGCGATCTCGGAGTTGGTATATTTAAGTAGGGTGGGTGTGGGGGGGGGGACACAGCCCCCCCCCCCCACTTTTAGTGGGGTTTTTTTTTTTTTTTTTTGGGAACAGCGATTTTTTTCACTGGGGAAAAAAAAATCGCTGTTCTGGTTGTTCGCTGTTTTGAGTATTCGTGATTTAGGGGTCACTATAGCAACATTCGATCATCTGATCATTCGTTGTTATAATATAGACCCCAGTCTGTACCATAGAGTACTTGGCAGCAGGTGCTGTATACTCAGATCCAATGGAAGTGTGCTACTGTTTGCAGACTGCTGAAGCCTGGAGATAAAACCTCTCAAGCTTAGTTGCCCTTAGGCATTGTATCAAGTGGAATTGCTCTGTGATTTCTGTTAAGATCTTCTTTGTAGGCTTACATTGACTCCGGAACTGGAAACAGTATATATACAAATCGGTATCAGGCATTTCGTTTTTGACACATTGTTATGCTACAAAATTTGACTTTGCATGATATTTCCCAAAGTGCTTCACTTCAAAGTACAGCTACAAGAGGCTTTTTTGGGGGTGGAATAGGGTACTGCTATTGTCAAGGAAATGAAAACCCACTGCTCTCAGGCAAGTAGTATGCCTGCTTGTTGAGAGACTGCAGTTCAATAGACTTATCTGCTCACCAGTGAAGTAAGAAGTTGTTATAGGAAAGCTATCAGCAGGGTCAGCCATAGGTAAATAGGAGTCATAGGCAAAGGATGGTGCCCTCTGTACTATCCACTCATTCCTCACTGCTTCCAAATCCATTGCCCTCCACACCCCCCATCCTGGTCTCCCTACACCATCCATATTATGTTTTTCATACTTTGCTTTACTCCTCAACTTTTTCCTCCAAACTTTCAACACACCGTGACCAAGACTGCACTGAAATAACATCACAGGAAGTAATCCATTATGTCAGGGTCTGGGGGGGGTTAGCAGGTACTCTAAAGCCATGGGATTCTACATGCTCTGAGGTAGATTTTAGAACTTTTTTCCCAACCTTTTGCAACGATGGATGGCTTGAACAAAAATCAGAACTAAGGAAAGGAATTCACTCTTTTTTTTTTCTTTTTAATGAAGAAGTAAGTTGGTAGTTCAATGGTGCATTACTCAAACCTGACAAAATAGTAGTCCTAAGTAAACCAAGAAGGCAAATGCTTGCAAGGGTACATAAATCATATTTATGAATAGTGCCTACCCCCCCCCAAAAAAAATGTTACCTTTTGCTTACACCTCTGCTGTTAGATTTTGATGAAGGTGAAGGAACGAATGGTCATAGTCATATATTTCAGATTGCTGCTGTCATACAGCATATCTCCTCACCCATACCAAAGATAGCCACCTTCTATGTACCCCTCTGATATCAAAGTGGGATTAATGTGAAAGAATAATTGGCCATGGTAACATACTGCAACTTTTTCTGTCAAATGTTTATGTACAGCATGCCTCTTACCCTTATCTGCAAATAGCAGCTACCTGTATACAAGTTTGATGTTTAATTCCGAGGAAAGTGAAGAAAAAAAATAATGCTTACAATATGTATTCTAACTTGTTGCACCTAGACAATACACTTCCACTATACAAGCCTTAGCAAGTTTCTGTACAAATGTCTGAAGTTTGTTTATAAGGAAAATTGTCCACTAGACCGGAGTCATGATGACACCTTTAATGACTTTGTGACCATTTTATTTGAAGCAAACTGACCAAAATTACAGTGCCCCACAACCAATCATGAACATGAATATTGAATAGCTATAAGATGCAGTAACTGTACCAGCTGGTTGTCATTATCATGACCGTTCTGGCTAACAGGTAGAGTTCGAGTGCATAACTCCAAGCCTCCTCGGACATGACACAAATCAAGAGTTAGCTCGCAGCCAATCCATAAATTGCCTACACCAACACTCAAAGGTCATTCTGACCTGTCAATCCATCAAGAGGCTGACCGCTGATGGAGGAATACAAGATGGTTAAGTTATAATGCACCCACTACTGGCAGCCTGTGGCAGGCATTCCCCCCACAGCCAGGCCACCAATACACCATAGTCCAAGGTAAGCAAATAGCTAAATAAATTAACATTGAACACTGCTTAACTACCTTAAAGTAATCAACACCTGACAAGGTTCACAGTAAATAAACCAAGTCAAGGACCAGTTCATTCAAATGGATGCCATCAGTATGAAAATTATTGTGGTCAATAACCTTATAAACATTGATCTGATGTTTTCTTTTTCATCCGTTCTGCCGTCTATGGAAGCTGGGCCTCTTCATCCAGTTACATTGGGACAGACAGCCAGATCAAGCCTCAAGACAGTTCTCAAATTCGATCTGAGGTAAATCATATTAGTCAAGGAGTTATAGGCAAGGTGAGGAGCTTGAGTTGTGGAGCCTAAAGTATGTTGATTGGCCGAGGATGGATCTGAGACTCATCAATTTCGGAAGGATGAAAACATCTTGCGCAGATAGAGTTATGTTAAGTACATAACAACAAATATGATGTTGTCAGTTTCAATTCTGTCCTCAACTGATGGGTTCAGATCCAGTCCTCAGATCCAGCTCGGCCGTTACAAAAGCTTGTGGCAACCAAACAAGCTCTTGCTCTCCTCCCTTACCAATAATGCACCAACCATAAGTTACCTCAGATCTCATTTGCCGCTTTTTGCAAAAGATGTGGTTGACCTAACTCTCAAACTTTTTCAGATAAGTGATTATCATCTTCTAAATCTCTATTTTTGTAATATTTCTTATATTTCATATATTTCTTGTTCCTTACCTTTCTCTTTAACTATCATACAGTGTGTGCTCCTTAAATTATTGTTAGTAATTTATTTTCCTTTCTACACTTGGTGTAGCCTTTTATTACCATTATTGGTAGTTTTCTCTTTCCACATTGTCTTTAAAAAAAAAAAAAAAAAAAAATCTGTTCTTACTTGAATTTTTTTTTTTTTTTTTTTTTTTTTTTTTTTTATGGTTACTAGTATTACGACAGAAAAGTGCCCTGCTGGATTTAAGAAGTGCTTTAAGTGTAGGCAAAAACTACCAATGTCTGATGCCCACACTGTGTGTGTTTACTGCCTTGGGCCTTTACATCTTCAAGAGGATTGTTAAATCTGCCATGGTTTCAATCCTAGGGCGCTTGTAGAAAGAAAGAGTAAACTTATATTGAAAGGTTTACTACTATCTGCTTTTGGAGAAGCAATATCTGGGGGCTCAGTCCTCCAAAAGTAAAGAGCTGAACATTTTATCTCCGAAACCACCCACATCATCCACCCCAGTTTTGAGCTGACCAGAAAAAGATCTAAGTTGGATCTGATAAGATCCAAAAGTACCTCACCCTTGGATCCAAAAGAAAGAAAATTGATGGACTCGTCCACCTCAGATCTGACAAAAATGCTTTCGGTGGCCATGGCCTCTCACTCCATTTCTCTTCCCAGAGCAATATATTCGCATTCCGTTAATCCAGTGCTTTCAAGGGTGCCTTCACCCTTTTTGGAGCATCACCGATCCAGGTCCCCTCTCTTAATTTTGACTCTGTCTTCCAGAAGTTTGACGGAGGAAGATGTGGAGAGAGTAGTACGGAAGATCCTCTTGGCGCAGAGTCAGACAGGTGTTTTATCGGCTCCTACACCTTTGAATCAGGAGGTCCATCATTTGATTACACCCCCACTTCAGGTGGTTCCTCTGATTCCTTCAACTGTTTGAGTCCATGGATCCAAGCCTTCTGGCTCTGTCTGGCTCAGATCAGAAGACAACAATGTCTTTGGAGCTAAAGCTTACCCTGAGTGCTCCAGTTCAGTTGGATCCAGAGGGCTGTCAGAGCTGTAGCTTCCCTGTTGGATCTGAGGTGTTGGAGTCGACTCGCAAGTTGTCGGAACTGTGTTTACACCTTGGAACTTCGGCACTGGATAGTTCAGCTCTGGCTTCCTCCATGGGAGATTGCTTTTGGAGCAGGGAGGACAGCAGTCCAGAAACTTGTCTTTTCAGAGCCAAGGTCTTCTCTCTCTCTGGAGTGATCAACCTTCAAAGTTGTGAAGAGGGTGTTTTCTGCCCCGGCAGAATAGACGGATCCAACCCCCTTAGATCTTCAAACTTCTACCTTGATGTCACTGTGCTTGGAGCCTCATCACTCTTTACAACGGGGGCAGCCAGTCCAAGACCTTCAGGCTTCCCAGCAGAGTATTTCAGTTTCTTCAATACCTCGCCGGAGCCTCCCACTGAGGAGTTCCCTAGGAAGAAGTGCAAGAGGAAGCACAGTTCGTGAGAAGCAAAGACTTTTTTTTCTATCTATGCTATAATAGAATTGATATAACTCAGACAGAGTAACTGCTTGGCTATATTTTGTATTCTACAATAAAGTATAACGGATACAGTAGTACATTGTCAGTCTGGTCACTTTGCCATTATAAATATTTTAACAGTGGCATTACAGCTTGACTGTGACCTTTTTATATCAGTTGCCAGCAGTTATTTTTCATTTGGCCATAATTTCTACATCAGTTCAACAGGTCGACAGTTTCCAGTGCTGCTTCTACGTGGCTCCTGACTTACGCCATTGTACCTGTCCTGCGATGTTCCACCATCAATTCATCTGCTGAGGGAGACCATTTTCTTCCGGAATAAGTTCAGCCTGATCACCTGTTCATTTTCTGTGAAAAATATGGTAAATTCTTCACAGTTATAACATGGATGCCATTAGAGACTTGAGTTTAAAGTGCCAACATTCTGTACAGGTAGATTTACATGATACACCAGATAAGGTCTGGTGTCATTTAGAAGCATGGTTTGAATCTTCTATGTCGGACATAAAATGTAAATCTGGCATTTTTAATGTACAGAAATTAGTTCAAAGTTGTATCTGTAAACGGATAAATGCCTATGCTCCATATATGATAGAATCTAAGGCTATTCAAAAAGACTGTCTTTTATGTGGCAGTAAATTTCCACAAGTATGTATGTGTTGTCACAAGAGTCTAGTATGTAAGGCATACGGTAATATATATCCTATTTTGTCAAAGGATGTATTTGATTCTAGCGTTGCTAGTTCCTCAGATATAAAACAGTTACGCGAGCCTTCTGCAGTCATGCCTTTATCAGATATCATGCAAACAGTCAATGATTTTCTTGAACGTCTGGAGTCTTTACCTAAATTTGATATAATAGACATGTATGAGGTCTATTGTCAGGAATGGAATAAGATGCATGGCACGGTTACCGATACCAAAAAACAGGATGAAGATTTGAAACAAATTCAACAGACTTTTAGAACAGGTCTTGCAAATGCACAAGAAGAACATATTGACAAAGTGGGCCATACCATTAAACTCTTAAGTGTTTTAAAAGCTTTTCATGCCTTGCCTAGGGACAGTATAAAGGGACAGAGACTCAAATCGACATTCACACTTTAAAAAATTAAATTCATGGTTTAAAACAAGAATTGGATAGAGCCCAACAAGATTTACTAAGGGCACAGGCTATTGAGGTTAAATTGAGCAGACAATTAGAGAAAGCCCAACAAGATTTATGACGGGCACAACATAGACCAGTTAACAGTGGACAGGGAACAGCAGGAATAGCAGTTATTTCTCCTGCTGATATTTACCAACAGTCTCCTTTATTACAGACTCTTCCTCAGTGGCAAGACAAAAAAGGAATTTTTTCAACATGCTGGCATTTGAAGAATGGTTGACATACACTCTGTGATCTACTTGGAATGATGCTTTGTGTAGATGTTTTTTGCATTTATTCCCAAATGTTTGAAGTCATACATAGAAGTAGAAAGATATTCTCTGGACAGTAGGACAGCCCGTATGGCAGCTATTCTTAAAGAATATACTCAGGGTCATGCTTTGACACCTGAATTACTTGATTATTTTAGAATTACCATTTCAGACAAATTGATGGAACAAGCTGACCATTTTAAGCTAGCTTATCAGGTGGCCTATGGTAAAAATGATGCCCAAGTGAAAGAACCAGAGGTACAACAAATGCTCATACATACCTTTTTAAAACAAGTAAAGGGAGTACCGGGTGACATTAAATACATTCATGAAGTAGGGTCTAAGACCTTAGAAGAAGTGGTTCAAAAACTCATAAGAGCTAAGACTATAGGGGATTATGGAAAGTTATATACACACAATATCTTTTCTGTAGACGGGGAACAAAGTGTTGATTTCATTGGAAAAGGAAGAGGACGCAGTAGGTGGTCTGATGAAAGGACAGGGACAGGGGAACCATGAGTGGCTTCTGCTGCAGCAATGCCAAGGGTAGATGCACAGCATAGTTCAGGAAAACAAATAGTATGTTTTACTTGTAACAAAATAGGTCATATTAAACAAGATTGTCCATACTGTAAAGGTTGGAAAGAAGCAAAATACAAAAGGGTATATATGTAGAAATTGCTAATTCTCCTAAACATAAAGCTAGGGAACAAAATCAAGAAAAGAGAGGCATACATGATGGCAAATGATCATAGGATCAAAGTCGAAATGATTCAGGAGAAAATAAGGTGTGTTCTGTAAAATGCACAGAAAATCCACCATATAATCCTTCATATGGCACAGGTCAGGAAATAAAATATGAGATAGAAAGCACAAATACACTGTAGACAGTGATGTCAGGAATAGTCAGCAAGAAAAAGAACATGTTGTCTGTGTAATTAGAGACGTTCCCAGGATAATAGATCAAAACAAATTTGATTCCAATTAGTCTCGGTCACTAACAAACCGTTTATCTAGAATACTGTACTGTACTTTGAGCCCTTTCGTCCACTGCACTTAATACCATTTCTTCATTGTTAACAACAGTTACTTGATTAATAGTGCTATTAAGACAAATTTTAACACGCATATTAGATAAAGATAAAGAAATCCTTCCCCAGGATACAGTATAATAAGGAACGATAGAATACACAAAAAAGCTGGAAGGTTTGCAGTACTTTTTGAAAACACAAATAAACATCGCCAGATATCCACTGAGTCACCCTAACTATCCCAACAGCGAAATATCTACTACTCTTCCTTACACCTGAACAAGCATGGCAACAGCATTCCCATTCTCAAAAACCTCCTTTAATGGTTTTCCACTAATGTAAATAAAGAAATGTATTTATTTGTGAATGTAAATATAGACTGTTTACTTGTAAACACTGACTTTCCTACCCTCTATTAACCTGTTCAGTTTCACTCAAGTAGTCACCTCACTCAATAGAGTTGACAAACGCCGCAACAGGCACTCACTACTAGACTGGATCTTTACCACCTCGCCCTCAAATAATAAAAACCTTTGGCTGTCTGCCAGACAAAATCAATGACCATCTCCCCACATTCATTACAAGACAAAGTAATCACACCCCCAAACATACAGTAGTAAAACAAGTATGTAGACTCTCGTCTTTTAACAAAGACACCTTTATAAACTACATCTCCCAGTACAACTGGAATACTGTAAAACACCTACCATTAGAAGATGTTGTTACTATTTCAATAAAACTTTCCTTAACATACTAAATGAGTTGGCTCCCATAAAAACAAAAAGAACCAAAAGTAACCTTGCTCCATGGCTCACCAAAGAAACCAAACACCTCATGGTAAATAGAGACAAAGCCTGGAAGTCATGGTATAAAGACAGAACATAACAAAAGTGTCATATTTTTAGACAACTTAAAAATCAGTGTAAACAACAGGTCAAACTAGACAAAATGGCTTTCTTTCTCTCACCTCATGGCAAACTTCACCACAATCCCAAGCAGTTCTGGACAACCATAAAAACACTACTGTATCCAGGTCAAACCATCCACTCCCCTATCCTACCACAAGCAATGACACAGATCGCATAGCCACCCATTTCAACACATAGTTCATTCAATCTGTCCTCTCTCTACTAGAATCTAATCCACCCTCCCATCTCTGTATCACCACCAATGCTTACAATATCCCTCTCTTTTCTTTCCACCAAATATCTTCCTGAACTATCAAAAAATACTTTCAAAAAAGTGAAAACCACTGCACCAGCTGCTGACAAACTCCCATCCAAGTACTTTAGGTTAGCTGCTGACATCCTGGTATACCCCATCTCAATGCACATAAATAGATCAATCATAGAAAACTATGTACCCACTGTCTGGAAATAAATCACATACTATACCACTTCACAAAGGTAGATCAGCCACAGATCTCTCCCAGCTACCGTCAGTTTGCAGTTCTCTCCCCTCTGTCCAAAATCTTAGAAGGATGCATACACTACTAACCCATCTCATGAACAACAACACACTAGTCTGCCCCACACAACATGGCTTTCAAATACATCACAGCACAACAGCTATGTTTAGATTCTCAGAAACCATAAATACCAACAGAAACAATTATAACCTGATTCCCCCCTATTCCTGGATCTTTCAAAAGCATTTGACACAGTATCCCACCAACTCCTAGTCAGTGAACTATCTTCCCTATCACTGTCTCATTAACCTCTTACTCAATTGTGTAGCTGTTTCTCCAACAGACAACAGGCCATAAAACAGAATCAGGACGTATCCCCTTTCCTTCTTGTTTCCATTGATGTACCCAAGGGTCAATTCTAGACCCAGTACTTTTCAATATTTTCACAAACAACCTGCACAAACCTGCCACATTAATACAACATGCCGATGATGCCACCATCATCTGCTTAGCCTCAACCTTTCCACTACTTCAGCAAATGACACGACTGCTTCACTTCCATAGAATTGTGGCTAAGGTTAATCAGGTAATCCTAAATGACAAAAAAAAATCAAACCAAATTAATGCTCTTCACACCCAGATATCATCATTAGGACACCCAGATGTCTTTCACCAACCTGTACACCCTTTAGTATTACTTCAAGAAATACCACCACCATAGAAACTGTAACAGATACCAAACTACTAGGACTCGTAATAGAAAGCAACCTACAGTTTGACCTACATGTCACCCAGGCGATCAAGAAAACTCATCAGAAACTATGCTTCCTGTACCGAAACACACCCTACCTCACAGACTTCTCAAGAAAGTCATTAGCATAATCCTTCCTTCTCCCCTCCCTTCTCTATGCATCACCCATATTAACCAACATTCAGGCCACCCTACTAAATAAATTAGAGGCTTGCTTTAACAGCATAGCAAATTTTGCAGCTAATGCAGCCTGCCATTCACACCACTGCTTAATACTAAAGAAGCCTAACTGACTAGACCTACCTAACTAACTTGCATTCACTTTTCAAATTGCCCACAAAATAATACAGAAAACACACGTATGCCCTTCTCTACAAAACATTCTCAAGCACTACTCCCTGCCATGTTGCTTTTGCTTAGGTAATCAGAGCCTACCAAAAACTTCCAGAAGATCATAGGAAGTTACTAGGCTATTGGCCCAAAGGCCCTTACAAGCCTAGCCAAGAATTTAGCCCATATTCCAGCAAGTCTGCACCTGATGGCACTGTCCATCAGGGGTGCAGTTAGAATCCCAGGGGAGGATTTTCTGTTCCCCATCCATAGCCCATATTTCAGCAAGTCTGCACCTGATGGCACTGTCCAGCAGGGACACAGTTGGAATCCCAGTGGTGTATTTTCTGTTCCCCATCCACTTATCCAGGTTGCGCTTAAAAGGGGTTAATGTGGTACTTTGCTTGATGTGGAGAGGGAGTCTGTTCCACAAAAGGGGGGAAGTCTCTGGGACACAATTCTGTCCTTCCAACAAGTCCTGTTGATGTCACAGACCAGGTTGAGGTTGCGTGTGCGGGTTACTCGAGTGGAGCGTGACTTGCAGATATGCAGCAGTCCCATCAAGGTGGGGTCTGAGATTGCTTTGTATGCCAGACAGAGGTCACCTCTGAGGAGTCTGTAGGAGACTGAGCAGAGGGACAGGGCCTTTAGCCTATCTGTGTAGAGTAGATGTTTGACACTCTAGATTATCTTGGTGAGGAACCTCTGTGGTCTCTCCAGCTGCTGCATGTGTTTTGTGAGGTACATGCAAAAGTGACATTGTACTCAATAATGGGTCTTATAAGGGAAGAATACATGGATTTTATGACCACCTTGTCCCTGGATGAGATGCTCTTTCTAATGAGGTGGGCCATGTAGAAAGCTTTCTGTACAATGGAAGCAATATGGTGGTCAAAAGTCAGTGTCCTATCAACCTGGGTGCCCAAGTCATTCACTACTGATTGCGTGCTTAGGACCCTTATTATTAATGTGATAATTTGTGGGGGTGTCACTCTCCCCAAAGGTGGTGATGCATTTTTTGGCATTCAGTTTGAGTGTGACCCTCTTGGAGGATGCCCTCATCACTAGGGGAATTCATGACAGCACCCAGCTTGCAGTCATCTGCAAACCTGATCAGCCATAGTCCACTGGTTTTGGCCTGCACCTCAGAAAAGTATATCCTAAACAACAGAGGCCCCAAGGCTGATCCCTGGGGTACACGGCTCGTTATGGTCTACTGCTTGAGGTGGCTTCCCCTATTTTAACTAGGTGGGTTCTATCAGTGAGCCAGTTTACTACCCATCTGGTAACATATGGAGTGTCGCCTATAGTTGAGATAGTTTATCTATTATACCTGCTTGGGTAATAGTATCAAAGGCTTTGGCCAGGTCAAGGTAGGTGGTGTGCACCGTCTTCCCTTTGTCCATGGCTTTGGTGACTGTCTCAAAGAAGTCAACCAGATTTAACAGGCATGACCTCCTCTTGACTAAACCAAACTGTGTGAGATCTAGTGTTTGGAGGTTGCCAGTGCCCTTGTTAATGAGGTCCATGATAATCCGCTCCATGGCCTTGCAGATCAGACTAGTTAGGCTGATATGTGTATCATTCTTTTGGATCGGTGGATGCTTCACCTTTGTACAAAGGGATAACCTCCGCTCAGCTGGGACGAAGCCTGTACTCGGACTTTGGTTGAGTAGGGTGCGTAATGGTGCTGCAACTTCCTGCCTGAGTTCATATAGGATGCAGTCTGGGATGTTATCGGATCCCATGGAAGCTGTATTTTTTGCCTTTGAGAGGGCAGTGATGACTTCCTCCCATAGTACAGCTGGAGACTCACTATACTCATCCTATGTCACCAGACAATGGAAGTCCTTGCCTATCCCACTAAAACAGGATATCTGTGCATCTAGCTTTAAGCGCAACCTAAAATAGGACCCAGATTTCCCTTGCTTTGTTCTTGTTCACACCCTGACACACTCACTCACACTCTGTCTAGACTATCACCAGTCCCTAACTTTCCAGCTGTCCTACCTTAGCCTGTAAATGTAAGTAAATCATAGCTGTATTTATAAGTGTACACTTACTTTCCATCAGTCCTTTGTAAATTAAATTTATATATTGCTGCATATGTAATTGCACCCTGTTTGTTATCGTATAACAACTCCTAATTGTATTAACCTCTGTCGTGATTGTATTACCCAATGGATGGTTCTAAAACCCCATTTCTACTGTTAAAAAATTGATTCTATTTTCTCTGTAAATTCTTTTAATTTTTGTAATTTTTTGTAACTCTAATAGAGCTTTTTCTTCCTGGGCCTGTGCTGAAAATGGGTCTGAGTGCCTATTTGGAGGCAGTCGGTAAATTAACAAATTGCTGGGTGTCACATAGTGTTTGGATGGGAGCTAATGAGAACTCTGGATATGAGTTTGAGTAAGAACAAGTGTTCAGCCCTGATTTTCATACGTATCGATGGAAATAAATGCAGTATGCTGCTTTCCTAGTTTTGCTTAGAATTCATGTTCCTTAGATTTAGAAGACAATAGTTGAGAATAGCCTTAGAAAAAAAATTCTTCTTAATAAGCTGTAAACAGGTTTGTTTTTGTCGCTGAATAATGTAGGAGTGACTAAGCTGTACTGGTTTGTATTTTCTGTCTTCATGTAATGAACCAGTACTGGAAAACTTGTGTTGTGTAGATAAACTTGACAAATACTACCAGGGAGATACTTGTGAATTAACAGAATGATTGGGAGAAACATGTATATGTACTTCCACAAAGCATACTTTAAATCTTTAAATGCAGCAAAATTATTGAGAGGTTATTGACATTAGGGAAATCTGCCTTTATCAATTCCAGTGATAATAGTATACAAGACTGGTTGTATCTGTTGCTTTTTTTTTTCTAGACCAAAATTTCTGTGTTTACCTTTGTTACTTTGTTGTCATGGTGCTTGTTTGCATAAGAATGTGTATGTGAAATCAGGGTGAAGCAAGTCCAGATTGAATCTCACTTTTCTTGTGATTAACATTTCAGTTTGTGACAGTCCAGTAGTTAATTGTAGTGAAATTTGGTAGTTAAGTAAAGCCCTAGCTACCCTTGCTTCAAGGGACCCATCATGTATTTCCTCTTCTCAAGCATTCTTTAAATGTGTATGCTGGTTGTTCTGCCAAGCCATCCAGTAACAGATGATGGAAAGTAGAAGTCATTTTTAACTAATTCTGTTCTTTCTTACATATTCTGCAAATTCAAATTCCTCAGTTATAAAAAAAATTCTGCATTGTTCAGTATTGTCATTTCTAGCATTTTGTGAGCACTGAAACTTGTCCTTGACTTTTCATTAGTACCCTGAAGTTTACTTTGTTTAAAAGTGTGCAGTTATCCCCTCTGAGCCAGATTTCAAAATAATCAGATATATTTTCCAGTAAATAGAACAGCCTAATAAGCACATCTTTGGCTGTTGTAAAAAAAATACTGGATGCAGCACAAATTAAGCTCAAGAATTGCGGCGACTTCCTTTATAAGCATGCACCACTGTGGAATCTCCTGTTTGTCTGCTATTCCACATATTTGCTGTGAGATGTGTGCTGACGCAATCACTGGAAAACTATTCTGAAATGGGAATCATTGGTAATCACTTATTCTTTTGCATAGGTAGAGCTACTAATCTGACCATTTCCAAACAGATTTCAGATGAAGGAAAAAGACAGTAGCTCCTGAGATGTTCATGTTAGGGGTGGGGCACTAAGTTCTCAGAAGCGTCCTGCAAGTTTTGTAGAAGTCTTTTTTTTCCACATGAAGAGCTGAGGGGTGGGGCATTGGTTTGTGGGGCCAGCACAGGGTAATAGTTGTGCCAGCCATGCTTCCGTTGGAAGAGACCCTGCATGAGAAGGACCTCCATGCATTTCCTTGTCCAGGCGATTGACTTCTGATGGCCCTGTTGAGGGATTTCCTGGTAGTGTGCCTGCCTTCTGGTTATAGACCATGTGGGTCTCTCTAACCTGGGAAAAGTGCTGTATGGCTATATCAGAAGATTGGCTTTATCAGGGCATAGGTGGACACTCTTCAGTGTCAGGCATTCTTGGACACAGAAAGGGTTGGTGAGGTCCTAGGTGTGGCATCCTGAGTGGGATCACAGCAGGGGATCTAGGCTTAGACTCTTGTATGCTTTTTGAGCTCAGTGACAACCCTGACCTTTGTAGCTCAGTTCATATGCCTGCAGATATGGATGTTGCACTAAATAGTGATGCATCATTGGCTGCAGACATAGCAGCTAGTTACAGACCACTGTTTCGCAGCTTTAGACTTTAGGCAGTCATTAGTAGTCTCGGTATAGGTTTCCTTTCTTTATCCCAACAGAGCCCATCAGAAATCCTGACATTGAATGTTTCACTGGTAGGTTGGGAATTCTACTAATTCTTCTGAGAAGGTGGTCTCTACATTAGCCAAGTGTAGCTATGAGTGCTGTAATAACAGAATTATACAAGGTGTTCTGAGATAGCAAGGGAATTGTCCTGTGGAAAGAGTCAGGGAATGCTGGGGAAGTCCCATGTGAGAATAATTTAGCATGCTTGTTCACATAGTAGACAGGAGAGAAGGATAACATGCTGGAACCTCAGATGGTGTGCAGCAGGCTGTCATAATGTGTTTAGAAATGCTAGGGTCTTGGTACATGGCAGAACTGGAAAAAAGGGATACCCACATTAGCTCAGATTTGGGGACTGATGCTAGTATGAAATGTGCTGCTTTGCAAAGCATTGCATTTCAGCCCATCATTATTAAAATTTTAAAAAGATGTGCAGTAAGCCATAAAGATGCAGAAAGGAGATTGAGAAAGTGTGCGCGAGGGAAAAGGGGCTTCATTACTTAATCTGAGACACCTCAGACAGACCTAGGTGTGCAATATTGTGTTCTGAAGTGAGACCTCATTATTCTTTTCTTTGTATTTTTTATTATTATGTTGTTTAGCTGACTGTAATTGTACTGTGGGTTAAAAGGAAGTATGCTGGAAGAACACTCAGCTGTAGGATAAATCCAAACAGCATTGCTGCTGTTAGCCGGTGAAGTAGTTTGTTTTCAGAGTGAAGAAGTAACTACATATATAGTTTCTGATGAAATGAGCCATTGTTACTTTTTTAACTAGAAGACCATGCTTAAGCAGTGGATTCTGTAGCCCTGATATATATTCATTTTGCATAATGAGAGAAGAATGCTAAAATGTGGCCACATTGTATAAGGAAATATTAAAATCATTGATATAAATGTGTTGTGCCATGCCACAAGCAAGTCAAACTGTGTGGAGTGTGCACTTCTAAAGGCTTCAAGGACAATGTTTATAATACTAACTTAATCCTCACATGTATGTACAGGCCTGCCATTGGACCTTTCAAGCCATGTAGTGCAACGTAGTACATTATTCAGCAATCTGTGTCTGTAGCACTTACAGCACCACTCCCATAGCATTTTACCCCCTCCCTGGTCAGTGTTTAATCTGAGTTACTGCTCTGGTGTTTCCTTGTTCACCTGGAGTAAGAGCAAGTCTAGAAATTCTTTGTTTGTAACTGCAGTTGCTATTAACAGTATATTTTTTCTTTCTGATGTGTATAGAAGTCAAGGTTACAGAGCTTGATTCCTTCCACCTCCTTTTTTAAAATCTAAACGATCAGGCAGTGCTCCCAAGTCAGTGTGGCAAATCTTTTTTTTTTTTTTTTTGTAGATACAGACACAACAGTCAAATGTTTTTCATAATGATCCCTGCTGCATTTGTCTAGGCTATATGGGGTTATATCTTGCAGGTCCCAAAGACATTTAAATAACATTTCACTTGCAGGTGAAATTAATTTAAAGTATCCTCTTCCTACGACTGTCATTACTAAAAAGCGCATGCTCCCTAACGGAGCATACGCCATACTGCTTCTAGGTACAGACATAATGTGTATATAGTCCAAGATTTATGAAATGTTAGGTATTAAGGCTGTTTTAAATAAATATGTTAAATGTAGTGAACAGCATCAGCTGATCTATGTGTTTTAAAAGCTTTGTTTCTTTAAAAAACATCCTAGGCTAGAAGCAGTATGACATATGCTCCGTTAGGGAGCATGAGCTTGTTAGTAATGAGAATTGTAGGAAGGGGATACAAACAGCAGGTGAAATTAATTTAAAGTAAGTGAAATGTTATTTAAATGTGTTTGGAGATGTTTTGTACTATTAATGGTCTGAGGAAGCCACCGGAAAGGTGGTGAAAGCACTTACCGTGTTTTATAAAATAAACCTTTTATGTTTTTAGAGCCATATGTTTTGCGACCATTTTGTTTCTTTGGTATCTGTTTATTAATTATGCCTTGCGGTCGTGAATTTGTCTGTACAGTATTTTGCTGCATTCTGTATATCCTGCAGATGATACAACAGCCGACCAGTTTTCAAAGCTTCAGGTCAGGTTCCATGTGCTCAATTCCCCAGCTGACTAAAAAGTTAGCTTTGGGCACCAAGCCCTTCAGAGCTTTCCTGCCGCCAAGAAGAGTGCTTCTCTATGGTCTTTCGAGGATCGACAGTTGTCTAACACTGTTCCATTGGTGGGCAGATAAGTTCCCTTTGGGGAGAAACCTGCCACATTAATTTTACACTTGCTCAAAGTTACTTTTCTTGAGAATGAAGTACTTTTAATCTAGGGAAAAATATTTTCCTTGACTGCTGCATGACTTTTATGTATTTTTAAACAGGAGCACACTGTTGTATTTTGTGGCAAAAAGTTGTTAAAAGTTCTTTAAAACTGCTTTTCATTTTGTGGAAAAAATATATATATTTTTTTATTTTATTTTTGGGGGCTAGGGAAAGAGTTTTAAAGTGCTTTTCTGTGGCTTTTACTGCTTCCCTGCTCTACTAATAATTTCTGCTAAGCTTCCCCAGGAAATAAGCACCATTTTTGGTTTGACCATGGAACAAACTATTAGTCCCTTGGTTGAATCTTCTTCCAGCCACAAAAAGAAAAAGATTGCTAAGCAGTCTTTGCCACCACAGCAAGCTGGTGGTAATTTGCCTAAGCCACAGGTGGGTGACTCTGCTGTGGCGCAATCAACAACTTGGCCTTAATGTCTTCAGGTAATGACTGCAGATGAAGTCAAGCGTGATGCCTCATGACAGACCCAAAGGCAGCAGCTCTGGAAGAAGCATCAGCAGCATCATAGCTGCACTTGATAGAGTGGCGAGCCACCTGAGAGGTAGAGCCCAAAATAGAAAGTACGGAAGACTTTCTTTCATCATCAGGGAGTTCAGAAATAATCTGACAAGCTTGGGCAATCAAGGCCAAAACATATCTGATCATGTGGGTCTGGTAATTGATGGTCCTAAAGGCCATAGCGGAAGCAGTGCAGACCTTCTTTCCAATCCTCTCCACGGCTCTATTATCCTTATCTAAAAGCAGAGGCTTGGTAGAGGGCAAAAGCTTAAAAGTCTTGTCAGAGGAGACTGACACTACAGCAGGATCAGCAGAAGGGCACTTAAATAAGAATTGGCAATCCTCAGGACCCTTATAAAATCTAGCAGATTTCTTTGGAGCAGGGGCTGAGAATCAGGAGTCCTAGCGGTAGATATAAAGGTGTCTAACAAAGCAGCCAACACGGGAGGTACAAAGCAGCCAACACGGGAGGTACTGCAGAGAGTTTAGGAGTGTCCACCAGAAGCAACTCATAATACCTCTTCTGGATGTCGGACACCTGAGAAGAATCCCGCTTAAAGTATTCCATCATTCTGGCTATTGTCTCCCCAAAGGAGAAGGCATATGGGAAGAGTAAGACAAGGATCCTTCATCAGACTCCAAATCCTTATTTGAGGGTTCAAGTTCTTTAGGCCTTTTATAAGGAGCTGAAGTCAAGGGAGAAGTAGGCACAGAAACCCCTTGGGAAAGTTTCAAGGCCATTAAGGCACTGAACAGGCACTGAGTAAACTTCTGCCATTCCTTTTGAGAGTCCTTAGAGTATACAGAAGAATGTTTATTGTTCTTTTTTTTTTTCTCCTTGGTAGGGATGTCAGCCCTAACAGACACTGGAGGTTTTGAACTCTTGACACTATTCAATAAGAGTACCCAGAACCTCTTCCCTGACCATAATCTGCGTAATCCTTCTAGAGCCATCTCATGTAATCAGACATTGTTCCCCCTTGATGTTTGGAGCAGACACCTGCACAGCCTCAGAGGACAAAGAAATTTAAGGATCCATGCCTGCTTCCAACAGGGTCACGGTAGAGAAATCCAAAGTCGACACCGGACGGCCTACAGAGCTATCACCTTCTTCTAGAAAGATGTTCAGTGGAGGCTGGACAGCCAAAGAATCCAGCTGAGACTTCTTGGCCACCTTTTTGCTTAAGGGTAGTACCTCAGGATTTACAGAGCTATCACCTGCTTCTCGAGATATGTCCAGTGGAGGCTGGACAGCCAAAGAATCCAGCTGAGATATCTTGGCCACCTTTTTGTTTAACGGTAATACCTGAGGATTAATCAATTAAGCCATGCTACCCTTGGCTATCTCTTTAAGCCGCTGGTTTTCAAGATAGATGGCTAGGGAAGACAACTAGTTTCTAAGCATCTTAGGCACAAATGCCTTAGAAAATATGCAGGAGGTATGGTCGTGGGAAGCAGCCAAACAAAAAAGATGATTCTTGTAGGGAATTTGTATACCACACAGACATTTTCCCTTGTTGGATGACATGAACTCCAGGTAACCAAAGGAAAGCAAGACCAACATTAAAAAAGAAACCCAGTGGGGCACGTATCTGACAGCTAGGTATTCAACACAGCAAAGGACTTTCAAAGTGATGAGCGATAATTGTGTTTGGACTAGAAGCAAGGAAGTTTTGGGGAACTGTATCTGTACATCACCTTTCTGCCCTACGTCCTGTGTGGACAGCATATGTGTGACTTAAGGCACATACAAAATTTAAAGGCTTTGATATACCAGGCAGATGTTGGGCTATCCTTGGCAGGAGATCCCTGCAGTGAAGAATATTGCAACAGTGATATAGAAAAGCATCTGAACTTTTACTGTTCAGCTGGATAGTGTCACTTCTGACAATAAAACATTTTCAGCTGTTGTCCTACAAAGATCTATTTTTGATTCCTGTTATTCTCAGTCTTTATAATTAACCACTCAGATGGTCTTAAGCATTTAAACTGTACTCATTTTGCTGTGACAGCCTTCACTAAACTGCAACACAACTTACAAAATTACTTTAATGTTGATTGGAATTGGCTAGCTGATATAGATTCATTGTTTACTGCAAAAAAATGCTATCTGGGACACAATAAAGGCTTAACACTAGACACAGTTTAAGCATATGAGACTGATTTAGACCAATAGGAACCAATCAGTCAGTAGCACAACAAAAATACGTAGGAATCTTACTAGATCAGAAATTAACATTTTCCATACATGCAGACCACGTAACAGGATGTCCTCACCAAAGTAAAACTGGTTTAGAAATTCTCCAAAATCTTCGTCTTGAAGCAAGCAAAGCAATCTCCATCCAAAGTTCAGTGCCTAAAATCAGCTACCGTCATATTGTTATCCTCCAAGATCACAAATATTTTGCAAGTCACAGTAAAGAAAATACATCTATGTAAACTCATTGGCCTCTGCCTTTTGAAAACTGCAGAGTCAAAAGGCTAATTGAATTTTTCTGTATCTCTCAGTTGGTTATAAATGTTTTTGCCACAATGTAAGATAGTCTGTCTAATCTGAACAGCAAATTAGTACCTGATCACACAAGTGTACAAGTAATTGTGCAGTACGTGACTGTTGGAATTGTATGTTAGAGTACCTGTCTCAGTATTTTACTTGTACCTGTATGAAGAAGTTACAGATTTATACAACTCAATTTAAAATTGTTTTAATACATTGTATTTTCACTATCAAGTGAGTACTCCTATTGGAACAGATAGTATTAATTGTTTTTGTTTCCCTCCAATAGTATTAATTATTTTTTCTTTCCTTCCACAACATTGCATTTAATATTTTATGTTCTGCAGTACAGTGTATACTGTGGAATTATCGGGTCTATGTTATATTTTCGAAAGTTTCAAACATCGAACACCACCATATGGTCGACACCATATGAACGATGTTTGAAACTTCGAAAATATAATAAAAAAATAAAAATAAAAAACTATACTAAACACTGTAGGCAGGGGGGCCCCCCTCACCCCAGCTACTTAAATATTCCTACTCCGAGATCGCACTGCATTGAAGTAAAGGGAACATATTCCCTACGTCAATTTCAGTGTTACGCGCACAACGTTTTGACCAATCTGGTTCGCTCAATACGTGTTCGCTGTTTACAATTTTCAATCAAGTGATAGGAACCCGGAATTATCATTGTAGGTGTATTTTAAGAGTGACGGTGTAGTTTTAATCTAGGTACTTGTTTAATTTTGAGTATTATACTTCTAAAATCTTAGGTTTCCGTAACTGCTTGTTTGGCTTGAGTCCTTAGACTAACCTAACAACCCAGTTAGTAAATAAATAAAATAAATAGGAAGTTAAAGTTATACATACATTACTGAGCTTCATCACAAAAAAGAAAAATTAAAAATGTGTGTCAAACAATGCAAACTTTTCTCTTTGTGAGTAACAGTATCTGATTCCATCAAGCACATTGATTTTCCTCCTTAATACTTTTCTTTTTTTTTTTTCTACAGGATAATACAATTTAGACATGGCACGTATATGAAGAGAGCTGTTGACAGACAGCTTTGTTGTGAATGGGAGTTTGCTGCTGAAGCATACTATAACAAGAAAAGTAAATCCTGTAGTAACCAGGCAGAAACATTTTGCTCACAATATCAAATACTGTTGTGCGCCTCACAGCAAGAGGTTCTCCGGTTCGATTCTCGGCTGGGGTGGCGTCTGTGCAGAGTCTGCATGTCTTCCCTGTGGTTGCGTGGGTTTTCTCTGGGTGCTCTGGTTTCCTCCCACATCCCAAAGACATGCTGTAGGTGGATTGCACACTCTAAATTGGCCCTAGGCATATAAATGTGTGCGCGCGTGTGTGTTCCTTCTGTGGAAGGTTGGGTGCTGGGCTGGCAACTCGGCACCATAAAAACTCCACTGCCAATCATGAGCGGACAGGTGATCTGCTGTGGTGACCCCTAACCGGGAAAAGCCGGAAGAAGATCAAATACTGTTGTTGCACAACAAATGTGTATGTACTAATACCATTAAAGGACAGCTTGTTTGCTGCTGCAGTAATCAGTTAATTACTAGTCTCCCCCAATATGTTGATATTTATTTATTTATTCTTTTATTTATTTAATTTGTTAAAAAGCCTACCACGGTCTCTCTCTCTCACAGTCCCTGATACATTGGCCTTGTGCTACTGTCTTCTGTCTGCCAACATGCTGGCATACATGAAAGAGCAAAAAAGGGAGGATTTTCTTTATCCTGTTTTCGTCTTTTGTATATGTCATAAATTGCCTAACCTTTTCTAGAAACTGACGAATGACAATTTGGAATTTAATTACAATAAAATGCTGCTGGATAGCAGAGCTGTTAGACTGACCCTGTCAAAAAAGGTGATCTGGAATCAGTTCAGTCAGTTTGGCTTTTGTCAGATCTTTTCCTTTGCCTGTTTATCTCCCATGTTCTGGATCTGCCCTGTACAGCCTGGTGTTAATGTAATCAAGTTCAGTTTGTAGTTTAGGAAGAAGGGAAAACCCAGAAAACCTCCTTTGCAGTGACCCCATTTCACCAAAAATCACAATTTACTTGTGCAGTTTTTCTGCCAGGCTTACTGCTTCCCTCAAAGTGACACAGTAATCCTGTGTCAAAATGATGAAAGGCCAGTCTCTTCTGCTGCATAGCTAGGAATTGTGTCTGCACTTAGGGGATAACTTTGTTGGTTGATGTCAGTCTCCTGGAACACATACTGTAACAAAATGTAGTAGTCCCATCAGCTACAGTGGATATAAAAAGTCTGCACACCCATGTTAAAATGCCAGGTTTTTGTAAATATAAAAAATGAGATCACAATAAATCATTTCAAAACTTTTCCCACCTTTAATGTGACCTATAACCTGTACAATTCAATTGAAAAACAAATCTTTTAGGGGAAAAAAATATAAAAAAATAAAAAAACGTACAATAAGCTGGTTGTATAAGTGTGCACACCCTTAAACTAATACTTTGTTGAAACACCTGTTGATTTAGTTACAGCATTCACTCTTCTTGGGTACACATGTGCTATCAGTTAAAGCACTCTGATTAACCCAAAATAAAGTTCAGCTGTCCTAGAAAGGATTTTCCTGATATTTACTTAGTTGCTTGCTACAGCAAAAGCTATGGTTCGCAGAGAGCTTACAAAGCATCAAAGGGATCTCATTGTTGAAAGGTATTAGGAGAAGGGTACAAAAAAATTTCCACAGCATTGGATATACCATGGAGCTCAGTGAAGACAGTCATCAAAAAGTGGAGAAAATATGGGACAACAGTGACGTTAAACTGGATGCCCCTCCAAAATTGATGAAAAGATGAGATGAAAACTGGTCAGGGAGGCACCAAGAGACCTATAGCAACACTAAAGGAGCTGCAGGAATTTTTGGCAAGTACATGTGACAACAATCTCCCGTATTTTCCATATGTCTGGACTGTGGAGTAGGGTTGCAAGACGGAAGCCTTTTGCTACACAGAAAAACATCCAGACCTGACTAAAATTTGCAAAACAATACAGCAAGTCTCCAAAATGTATGTGGGAAAATGTGTTATGGTTTGATGAGACCAAGTTTGAACTTTTTGGCCACAATTCCAAAAGGTACGTTTGGCCAAAAACAACACATCATATCATCAGAACAACACCATCCCCACAGTGAAGCATGATGGTGGCAGCATCATGCTTTGGGGTTGCTTTTCTTCAGCTGGAACTGAGGCTTTACTCATGGTGGAGGGAATTATGAACAGTTCCAAATACCAGTCACTTTTGGCCTAAAACATTCAGGCGCCTGCTAGAAAGCTGAAGAGGAATTTCACCTTTCAACACGGCAATGGACCCCAAGCATACATCCAAATCAACAAAAGAATGGCTTCACTAGAAGAAAATTAAAGTTTTGGAATGACCCAGCCAGAGCCCAGACCTAAATCCAGTAGAAAATCTGTGGGGTGACCTGAAGATGGCTGTGCACAAGAGATGCCCTCATAATCTGACAGATTTGGAGCGTTTTTGCAAGGAAGAGTGGGGCAAATATTGCCAAGGACATTCAGACTCCACACAGAAGGTGCTCCAGCACCCAAGAAGACTTAATGCAGTAATTAAATCAAAAGGTGCTTCAACAAAGTATTAATTTAAGGATGTGCGTACTTGTGCAGCCAGCTTATTGTACATTTTTTTAATTTTTATATTTTTCCCAGACAGATTTGTTTATTTTTCAATTGAATTGTACAGGTTGTAGGTCACATTAAAGGTGGGAAACATTTTGAAATGATTTATTGTGGTCTCATTTTTTTATATCACAAAAACCTGGTATTTTAACAGGGGTGTGTACACTTTTTATATCCACTGTAAGTCCTGTGTTAACCACAAGTCATAATTCAATAAAGGTGTTAAAAAAGAAATCATTGTTCCCTAGCTGTGAGATAATTCAGTTGCTACAGAAGAATACACACAAACAAAAGGAGATGATTTGTTGACCGATGCTTTTTGTCTTTCAGTAAAAGACATTAATTACTTTACACACATTTCTGTTGCACACTGTTGGCAATCCACATGCAAGGGAACAATTCTGTCAGCAGTCATGTGCATTATCTGTTTATTCTTTTCCAACAATGTAGTTAGGCTGGCATAACTCTGATTCTAAACTTTTCAGCTTAGTATAACTGAATTAGCATACTGTGTGCATGTTAGTCCCACTGTACCTTTCAGTTGACCAGAATTTTGCAGAATGTACAGATATTTTATTTTTTATTTTCTCTGTCATAAAATTTGTAGTTTTCTGGCAAGTCACAGAGGATTGAAGATACTTTAATGACATAAATTTGAGTTTCAGACTTAATATCCTTCAGAAAATGCATGCAAATACAAATCCTGTTATTCTAGTGACTTTCTAAGTTTGAGTACAATATTCAACATCTTTCCCTGATTTGGGGCTTTTGTCCCCCTGTTATTTTTGGCTTTGTCTAGAATTCTTGTGCTAAGAGATTGAGGTGTGTGTTCCCATACTCACTCCATTTCTTTCTGTCACAGACTTACTAGATTCTGTTTGCCAGTACCCAGCAAAACAATTGTACAGAAAAAAGGCTTTACTTAACTTAGAAAGGGTTTTATGTCACAAACTCTAACTTTTTTTTTAGAATCTGTCTTTCAGATTTAAAAGGGCATAGTCATTGTATGCTACATGTTCTTCTGAATGGCCTTTTAAGTGAAAGAATTACCAGTCTCTCAACTTTATGTACATAAAAAGTGATTTGCAATATTCAAAACTGATTGAATATTGGGCAGGAGGATACATCTTGGGAAAGCAGAAGAAATGTTATTGTAGGCTACCCTTAGCCTTACTGACAGTCATGAGCACAGTTGAGTAATAACAGACTTTCAACAGTGGCACTTTACTGAACAAGTACTGAACTGCACAGAAGCACGTAAGGGGACACATCAGAGCTAGGTAAAAAATGGCATTGTTCTGTGTATCACTTTCTAGAATTTTCTTGTCTGTTACTCGTACTGTTTTACAAGAAGGATACCACTGTCACTTTTTAAAAAATTAAGATGTACTTTTTCATCATGATTGCATTAACTTGTATCTTATCCAGTGCCAGGGTGTTTAAATGATGGTCAGCATCGTGGAGGCTTTCATAGCACCTGGCTTTACTTTGTTTTACCGTGCACTCAGAGTTGATCTTTAATAAATACACAGCCAGTCATGCTTCTTAAATGTAACCTAACTGAGTGAATATATTATACTGGGGTGTCATCCTTAAATAGGAGGAAGGCATTAGATAATTGGTCTAGTTTTGTCTTTATCAGTTATACTCTAAGGTTTGTAAACTGAATCCACATTCAAGTTCATCCCTTTTATGTTGGTGACTATTTCTTGTTTTCATATTAAGTGAAATTGCTGAAGACTGCTTGATTCTGGTAGATAACTAGTACAGGATTATGGAAAAGAAGACGTTTATTTTACTGTAGCTGCTGTAAAGAGAATGTTCTATTGTTTGTATATTCTGTAGTTAAGAAGGTACTGGATGGCTAGCTATTAGACATCCATTGTGCTGTGCCAGAAAGATGACATTTGGAGAGGGATGAGGAATTACTTCATCATGCTGGCAGTCTGGGTGATGTATATAAGCTTAATTTTTCACATTTATTTATTGATTGATTTATTTAGTGGCATATGCAAATCCTGTAGCAGGGCTCTCTGGTGTAGATGAAAGAAGTCCTGACCATGACCCAGATTTGACTTGTGCCTGATTAGCCAGGCAGGATAGAGTGGGATTGAAAGGACAGCACTGGCTTGACCATTCTAGAGAGAGGGACTGGTGCTTTTGGTCAGCCATTTGTCACCATGCAAGGATAGAGTAGCACATCACTTAAAAGATCAGAATTGAGGATATGGTCTTGGCTAGTGACTGTAGGTTTTAATAGCACATGTATGGAAGGAGAAGGTATACAATGTTCGAGATGATGTGGATGCTCATATCAGCCACCAGTGACCGAGTTAGAGCTTTAAGAGAAATACCTTCATTGCCAGGGTACTGGAGAGGATGCAGACCACCTCCATGGTTGCTTGGATAGTGACCCTCTTTGCTTCTGAACATGAGTGACCGGTGTTCCACACCTGAAGTCAACTCCTCGTTGGTCAGATCCGACCATAAGCTAATCACCCTAGATATCCACATCCCAGCCCCACCCCCCATTAAGGAAATCATGGTAAAAATTTCTCCAGAGCCAACTTCATGCTTCTTAAGACAGAAGTGGTGAACTTCATGACACATATGCAGATGGACAATACAGTTACGACTGCTGAATCCTACACAAATGCACTCTATAAGCACTTACACGAGTGCATGGATCGTGCTATCCTTCAAAAAAAGGAAGCCGATCTGGTGGTCCCCTGCCATAAACAAACTCTACAACAGAAGGAAGAAACTGTTGCAAAAGAGAATAAAATCCCATGAGTGGAGGAGCACCCTGATCAGCTTCAGTAAGAAGCTGAGATCCCTTATAAGATCCTCCAAAGCTAGCTATGAAAACGAAATCGCCACTGATCCTAAGGACAGCCACAAAGCATTCTATAGCTATGTCAGGAATTTCAATGGCAACACCCAGATCTGCTCTGAGTTTACAGCACAACGGCTCGAAAATTACAGAACCAACTGATATTGCCAACATCCTGGCAGATAGGTTCAGTGCTAACTGTACCCTCCTCTCACCCCCTAAAGGGCCCATATCTATACAGGAAGAATGCAGAGTCCCTGTAATCACAACTACGCAGGTAAAAGCTGCACGCTCTAAAGCCAAAAACACAGCATCCATGGGACCGGACAACATCCCAGGCTGCGTTTTACACGAACTTCAGAACGATCTGGCTCCCAACCTAAGCACCATGTTCAATCATAGCCTCACGTCAGGCTTTCTGCCCACTGAATTGTGCACAGCAGCAGTTGTCACACTCCACAAAGGGGGAGCCACCACTTGTCCCAGGAACTATCGCCCTATTAGCCTGACGAGCCTGGTGTGTAAGGCTATGGAACGTGTCATCATGGAACTCATAAACAAGGACATTAGTAATCTCCAAACTCTGGACCCCACCCAGTTCGGGTTTGTGAAATGCAGATCATGCCTCCTGAACCTGATTGACTTCTTTGAGGCAGTCACCAAAGCTGTAGACGAGGGTAAGGTGGTTCACACAGCCTATCTTGACCTCGCCATGGCTTTTGACACCATCCTTCATTCTGGAATTATAGATAAACTCACTAAACTAGGTATAAATCCTTGCATCCCAAGATGGGTTGCCAACTAGCTGACTGACAGAACCCACACTAAAAGTTGTAGACTCCAAATCTGACTTCAAACCAGTGAAAAGTGGAGTACCACAGGGTTCAGTCCTGGGAACTCTCCTGTTTGGTATCTACTTCTCTGAAGTACAGGCTAACACAGAAGGCCTTTGGCTAATGAAGTTCAGAGATGACTGCAAAGTAGGAGCCATAGTAGAGTCCCCAAATGATGTGGACATCCTACCGAAGGGCCTCACTGAGACAGATGCCTGTTGTCAGAGGCATGGCCTCAAGCTCAGTGCCAAAAAGTGCATCATCCCCTTTGGTAAAAACTCTGTACCCATGAACTACCATATAGGCGGCAGTCTAGTTAACGCTGAATGTGTGATAAAGGACCTTGGGACCCAGGTGGACAGTAGTTTCTCCTTTGATAATCACATCACCACAGTAGTCAGGAAATCCTTCTACGTGGCACACCTCATCACAAAAGGGTTCTCATCCAGGAAAAAAGAGGTCATTGTTCCCCTCTACTCGACACTCATTAGACCCATTATAGAGTAAAACGGCGCTTTTGAAATGTACCTCACAAGACATCTGCTGCAGCCAGAAAGGCCACAGAAGTACCTCACAAAGAGGATTACTGGCCTCAAACAGATGCCCTATGCTGACCATCTCAAAAAACTCTAGCTTTACTCCATAGCATATCGCCTACTCCGAGGTGATTTCTGCCTAACATATAAAGCTATGTCAAATCCAGAGCTGTTGGGCATGTTGCACCTAAAGAAATCCCAATCCCTCCGAGCTGCACGCTCTAGGGACCTAAACCTTGTCACCACAATAAACAGGACATGCTGGAGGGATAAATTCCTGTCCCAGACACTTCCCATACTCTGGAACAAGCTACCCATCTATGTCAAACAAAGTTCCTCATTAGTACTGTTCAAGAAAAATCTTGATGAGTGGATGGGAAATAGGAAATACACCCCTGGGATCACTTCTGTGGCTCTGCTCGACAGGGGCACAGGAAAATAACTTTCTTGGGTGGCATAAGCCAGGGAACCTTGCTGGCTAGACTTACTTAAGCCCTTGGGCCAATAGCCTAGTACCTACCTATGAACCTGTGATACCTAGTACTGGGCAGTACATTAGCTAAAGACTGATAGGGGAATGCCAGATGGTCATCAAGCTTGAAGATAAAAAAAAATGCAAATCTTCATCATCTTTCAGAAAAACCCTGAACCACATAATGTAATCTCTATTCCAAAGTTTATTTCAGACGTGCCACCAAGGGCCACGTGTTTGTCATTATGTGTAGTATTGTGGTAAGTATAAATTTGTGCAGTTTCATACAGTTTGGCACACCTGTACTTGTTGCATCCTGATGAGTCTGTTTCCTTTTCAGCGTAATTCCATCCCAAGATGCATTTTATACTCTGTGCCGAAAAGCTGGTAAATGAACTTTTTCTTAATGTGTGTGTCTGGTAGTATACCATTTTGTTCAAGATAACTATGTATCATTGATGGTTTCTTTCTAAATCATGCTTATTCACTGTTAATAACCCTTCCAGTATAATAAAGCCCAACTGGTGTTATGTTCCTATATTTAAGTAATATCTTCCTGGCAGTACTCCTCCCGTCCGCTTATGACTACTATATTGGAGCTGCATTTTTAATTATGTTTTTTAATTACAGACTTCACTTTCATCATGGCAGAAGTGGTTTGTATTCATCTGACATCTGGCCCGGTTTCACTCTTTCCCTTACTAATCCCGATAACTATTTGTTCTTGCATGTTTTCTTCTTTCCACCACTAGCTTTTTATAATGATTTCTTAGTGGCTTTGTGGTAGTTCTCTGTATCCTGCTACTGTGCTTTTCTCAGCAATGGGTTTATTGATGGTAGATGCTGCCTTTTGAATGGCCTCTTTATGTTGCATTCTTGGTTTTCTACCTTCTGCCTAATTCTCATATGTGCCATTCTCAGATATTCACTAACAAAAAAGCCTTCAGGAGTATATCCCTTGTAATGTCACCCATTGACTGCAGTAATGTTTTAGTTGATAGTTTGTTGTTTCAGTTACTTGCAGCTTGCAGCTGCACTTAACAGTTATAGTTGTTTTCCATTGTCTGATCAGCTTGAACCGTGTTCTTTGAAATGTTATGATTTACTTTGTGAGACACCTTGTAGTTATATTGGTGGTCTTGCTTTGCTGAAATTCACTTCATTGGCATTCGGTTTTCTCAACATCTGTTGTCCTTTGATAGTGCTTCAAACTCAGTCTCATACTAACACGTCTAAGCATGCTGTGTATTTGTTTTTGTATCACTGTAATGAAATGCAACAATTCACCATTCAGTGCTAAAGTAGGACATTCAGAAACCCAAAACATCACTAAACAAAATGCTATAAATTGACACTGAGGTAAATGATAAGTTAAGTAAAAATGTGCAGGGGGATGAGAGGGATTGGTGTTTCCTATGCCCCCCCCCCCCCCCCCCCCCCCAATAAAAATGTGCCTGTTTAGAGATTGCACTTCTGGGTTTAGTTTCCTCTCTCTCTGTTAAAAGTTCAATACCTGGCAAGTCCTGCACTACTACTTGTATGAACTTTCCTCTGGAGTCTTTACTCACTGACTCCAGACGAGTTTTCATGTACACCTTCCTTAGGATTGGACTTCATAGTTTCTTCCATGCATGATGAAAAATGGCCAAGTGGGTTTGGAAGAATGCTACGTAACACTGTATCTTAATGTAAGTGCTTGACCTGATTTTTCCTCCCTTATACACGGGTTCTGCCTCCAGCACATCTCCAAAGATGCACTGAGGTTCAGTAACCCATCCCAGTGTATACAACTGACATTTACAATGGAATACCTCCGCATTGTAGAGGTACAGGTCTGCCTGTTTCAGAGACAGCCAGCACAGAACTTCATCCTGTGGTTCTTGCCTTACAGCTAAATCAGAGGAGACATGGATTCCTATTTCTGGAATAGACTGGGATATTGATTTTTCCTTCTCAGCTAGAATACCCTTAGATGATCTTTCTCTGTTAAGATCTTACATTTATAGTCCACTATGCCCTGGTCTGCTTTGTCATTTTCCTCAGCAGAGATTTAACCTTTTGTCTGGTCAATAAGGAAGAAGAGCCCTTGGGTCATCCCACCAGTGGAAGGAGTTCCAAAAGATGATGTGTTGGCAACCTAGTGGCACCCAGACACTGGGTCTTCTGTTGCCAAGAAGTTAGACAATATGTATACTACCCTACTTTCCAAATATTGTTGGGTTGATTTCATACATCATTTCCCAGGACCCAGATAATCCAGTAGCCTTAGCGATATGGGTTATATCCTGTCAAGGATATAACAGCTTCCAAAGCTTCAGGGTACCTTCCAAGCACCCAAACTGCTTGTCAACTTAAGCTGAGCTGACTAAAAGACAACTTTGGGCACCAAGCTCTTCAGTGCTTTACTGCTGCCAGAGAATACATTCCTCTGAGGCTTTCATGGATTGGCAATCTGCTTGTACTATTCCATTGCTGGGCGGATTATTTCCCTTTAGGGGGCAAAAAAAACCTTCCATTCAGTATTTTTTTTGTGTTTTAATACTTTTCTCTTCAGGAAAGTTATTTTAAAGCTAGGAGTTTGTGTTTTAACCGACTGTCATGAGACTGTACTGGACTTTTAAACAGGAGAGCTTTTTTCTTGTCAGTTTAAAAGTTATTTAAAGTAACTGAAAACCAATTATTTTGTGGATGAACTGTTTATTTTACTTTGTGGGTCTAGCAAAGTGTTTTAAACTGCTTTTTTACTGTATTTGTGAAAAAGTAACCTTTAAAAACTTCATATTTACCAGCCTTTGCTGTTTGTTTTCCCTGGGAAAGATGCACCATTTTTGGCTAGACCAGGGAATAATCTGTCAGTCCCACAGCTTCTTCTAGCCTCAGAAATAAAAAGTTAAGCAAACGGCCTTTGTCGTCACAGCAGGCCAGCAGTTTACCTCAGCTGCAGGTGGTTGACTGTGCTGTGGCCATCAGTTGTACCTCAAATCACTTACATTTGCCCCAAATCCCTCTGCTATAGCACCTACTGTCACTATGGACTGGGTATTAGCCTTATCTTCTGTGGCTTTCTGGGTCCCCTCAGTGGGAAGGGAGAGCCACTCTTGACAGTCCTTGGAGAGGGAACAGGGAGGGCCTCCCTGTTTTATCAGAATGCCGTGTCCATCCCTGAGGAAGCTGTTGTCATCAATAGCACTGCTGCTCCCATTTTTCCTGTCATAAAGAAATCGAAAACTAAACGTGTATCTACTTCTCCTCAAATTTCCTTAGACAGGACTAGTTTACTAGATCTTGCAGGCTGTTAATCCTTTTTATACAATAGTTTCTGATAAACAAAAGAGGGATAGTGCCTTTCCTGATCAGATTCAAGATTCTGAATCTGGACAGACAGATGAAGTGACAGATACAGGGTTTTCTCATTTCTGATCCAGACCCAGAGGAAAGTTCAATTTCTGACTACTTCAGGGGGTATTTCTTTCTCTGAGACTATTTCTTTTTTTTCATACACCTTTATTGAATTATCACTTGTGACGTAGGCAAATTTGCATTCATATAAAAGTAATCAAACTATATTAACATGACAAACATTATACTTCACATATATTGCTATATATCATATAAGCAAAGTAATATTACATAAATTATTCAATTCCTACTGTTTTTTTAAAAAAAGAAACATCTTTATTAAACCATCACTTACTACATAGATAATCATACATTTATATAAATGAAAACAAACCACAGACACAGTTTTAGTTGCAATCATTTTGTATCACAAACCATACTGACACGCTCCTAGTTGCAAACGTTATATATCACTTATACTCTGCCCAATCTTTCTCACTCAAACATTACATAGCTCATTTAAGTCCTGCCATGTTTTAGGCTTCATTCCTCCCTTGTATGCATTGTTTCCACAATCCAATTTTTTTTCCTTTGTAATTTGCTCCTACTCTTTTCTAAAGATCTCATTTCTAGTTGTTTTATCTCTGTTACTATATTCAGTGCTTCCAGTGTAGTTGGTTTAGATTTTGATTTCAATTTTCTAGTAATTGCTTTTTTTGCAGCCACCATTATTAGACACAGCAAGGCCTTACCATGTCTAGGCAATTCTGATTCTGTATCATAGGTCAAAAGAATCATCTCCTGCACCAGACCAATCCACCCACCCAGTATCTTCGACAGTGCATCCTACAGAGAATCCTTAAAGTCCGCCAACTTACCACACTTCCAGAAAATATGTTCTCAATTAACTCATTCTTCCCTTTCACACCGCCACTATTTACTGACTGCCTGAGGAAAAATTCTCTGGAGTCTACTTGGGGTATAAAAAATATCCATGTAAACATTTCCAGGCATAAATTGTAAAATCTTTTAGATTTTGTTGCATATTTGGGAGGCATAGATATATCCTCCCATTGTTTCTTTGTGAATTGCTTATCCAATCTCTCTTCTCAATCCTTTCTAACCTGCTCTGATTGATTATTATAGTTATCATGCAGTATTTTATTTGCTCTACTAATTATTCCCTTTTTAATGGAAGCTTCTGTTCTAGATTCTATTAAAAACTCTACCAGTGCTGGTCCTTCATTGATGACCCCCCCCCCCATCCTATTTCTTTCTCTTTGCCTGTTCCCATGCTGGTTTAGTTCTTAGAATACTTTCTGCTACTTTATGGATATAATATTCTGCATGATTCTCCTTAAAGGCCTACATCCAAAATCCCAGTCTCTCCTTGTTTTGTGTTTCATCATTATCCCTTTCCACGTTGAATTATAGTTTTCTTCTTGTGCTATGTATAAGAGTCTGAAATACCCCTTCAGATTGGGTAATCCCAATCTGCCCTGTTCTACTGGAAGAATCAGTTTATCCCACTTGACTCACGCTGTCATCCCCTTCCAGATAAAGTCCTTCAGCTCTTTTATTAATTGCTACCCACAACTTCTCCTCTGGTTGATAAAAATATGCCTGACCTGTGTGTCAGACTAAAGGGACTAAAAACATTTTAACTGCTTGTATCTTACTATCCATATCCATATAACAAAGTTTCCATTTTCTCAGTTTTTGTATTATCTTTTGTTTAGTCTCTTCCCACATATTCTTAGCTGCCACACTAGAATCATTTTAATCCATACTCCTAAATATTTCATTTTATCATGTCCCCATAAATATGGGCATTCCTGAACCAGTTCATGTGTGGGTACATAATGTACCGCTATTGCCTTTGTTTTGGCTTCATTAATTTTGTGTCCCGAAAAGATCTGAAACTGTCTCAGAATGTTCCACAACACTGTGATTTCTTTTTCTGGTTTTGTTAGTACAAAATATAATTTGCAAATAAAACCAGCTTTTCTTGACTATCCATACCAATTATAACCTTGAATTTCCAAATCCCTTATTTTCTTTGCCAATGGTTCTAAACATAATGTGCTAGTGTTTCCAGAGGGAGAACACTTACTCTCAGTCCCTCAGAAAATACTATCTGTTACAAAAGGAATTTCTAGAGCCTACACCCATTCCTCCAGTTCTGTCAGCTTTGGAGGATGTGTGTGTGTGTTACTGCCTGCAATTTTCTTGATAGTCAGCCAGCTGCCCCTAAAAAGGCAGGTACGTTAGATAAAGTTCCTCAGTCTTTTAAGTTTTTTTCAGTTTTCCCAAACCTGATCCAGTAGTTATAGCTTTAATTAATCCCTCTAATGCTAAACACTTAGCTAATTACAATCCTACTCTTTCTGAGAACGATGGAAAGATTATTGATAATTATGGGAAAAAAGTGTATACTGCAACTTTGATTTCCAGAATTTTGAATTGTCAGTCTCTTATGCTAAGGTTTGTTTTGACTAACTGTGAAAGTATGAGGAATGGTTTATATGCAGTTTATTCTTGTGAGGAAAAAGATCTACTTTAAATAACTTAGTTTCTTCTATTGTGCAGGTAACCACTCATTGTTTACAGTGTGTGTATGACTGTTGAGACTTCTTCGAGGGCTATGGTCACTGGTACTGTTTTGTAGAGGTTTGCATTGCTGCTTTCTCAAAACTTCCAAGATAATGGTAAAAATAAGATTTTAAATTCTCCCTTGGTAGAGATTTAGTTTTTGGTCATCTGCTGCAGAAGTGATCAAAAAGTGTAATGAAAGTGGTAAGATAATACAGGAATTTCTTAAGATTTATTAGCACTCGTTTCCAGATTTTCCAAATGATAACTCCTCATCCAGTTTTGGTAAGAAACAAAATGAACACTCTCAACAAAATGGAGGTAAACAGATGTTTAAAAAGAAATGGCAAAGGGGTTATAAGAAGAATTGTATAAACTTCCAAAAAACCAAGGACAGTCCAATAAGTCAGAATGACTATTTAAGAGACTTTGTTTCCCTTACCACCCTGGCAACCCATTTATTTCTTCCAGAAAATCTGAATCTCCATTTTTTTTCTTTGGCAACACATAGTTTCAGACAGATGAGTTCTGAAGATCATTCTTCAAGGTTCCATATGTTACTAGGAGGAAATTCCTCCTTTCCAGGGGACAATGCAGCATTCAACAGACCAGACCCACTCTTTCCATGTGTCCTTCATCACATGCTGTCCCTGGGAGTGATAGAACCAGTTTCCCCCTCCCAGGTGGGAAAGGGGTTTTATTCAAGGATGATTTTAGTGCCAAAGAAAGAAAATGCTTGGAGACCAGTTTTGAATCTTTCTTTCCTGAACCTGTTTGTGATAGTGCCCAAATTCAAACTGATGTCTCTTCTCAACCTGTTACTACTTCTTCCTCTTTCTAGTTTCCTTGTAACATTAGAGTTAAAAGATGCTGTCATCACATTCCTATTAATCAAGACTTGCAATGTTTCTTAAGGTTTTGTGTATCTGGTTCACATTACCAGTTTTCTGCTTTATCCTTTGGACTATCCACTGCACCAGAAGTATTCACGAAGTGTCTAGCTCCAGTTATAACTCATTGCAGGCTACAGTGTTTCCACATTTTTCCATTTTTAGATGATTTGCTTATCTTTGCACAGTCTTTTTTTAAAAATGTCAGGAATCTCTCTCTTAGTTGAGATATCTCCTACATAAACTGAAATTCCAAGACAGCAAAAATGTCAGGAATCTCTCTCTTAGTTGAGATATCTCCTACACAAAATGAAATTCCAAGACCGCTTTCAAAAGTCTTTCTTGACTCTTTCTCACATGGGTGTGTTTCTGTGTGCCAACTAGACACCACAATTCAAAGAACTTTTCTTCCAAAGGAAAATAAAGATCTGTATCTAAATCTATTTCTACAGTTTTCCACTGACACTTCGGTCCCTGCAAGGGAATACTTCAGGATTTTGGGTCTCATGACTTCTGTGATTCTCATTGTGCCTTCTTCTACAAGACTCTACATGTGAAATATACAGTTTTGTATGAAGTCTCTGTAGTCTCAGCACTAACCCTCCTTTTCTTTTCTAATCCCAGTGCTGGGGTATGTCAAAAAGGAAATAATTTGGTGGGGACAACAGATATCCATAAGTCCGGATCTCCCCTTCTCCCTCCCTGTTCCAAAGCAGCCAATTAACACATACATCTTGGTCTTTGCTTGGGGAGCATTTTCAGGAGGGTTGAGTGCAGAGTATGTGAAATGTCAAGAACAGATGCAAACGCATACGTATAAAAGAGATTCTTGCCCTCATCAAGGCACTCGACTCTGTGAATCATCTTTTGTCCCCCGGACCTGTGCAGGTTGTTACAGATAATACCCTAGCCATGTGGTAAATCAACAAGCCAGGGAGAATCAGGTTGTATCACCCTCTAGAGACTAGTTGTGTTAGCTGGGGATATAGCTTCACAGCACAGTCATGCTGTGCAGGCATTTTACATTCCGTCAGAGCAAAGTTGTGTGGCAGAGAAGCTGAGCAAGACCAGGGCAGACCTTCATAAATGGAAGTAGATCAGGGGGTCATCTGAAATTTGATCCATCTGTCTGGAGTTCTTTAAGTAGATGTCTTTGCCTCCTCTCTGAACAATTAGCTGGCAATATTCTGCTCCAGGACTTCATGTCATAAGGCCTAGAAGACACATGCCTTTTATTTTCCTTGGACATAAATATCCTTGTATGCTTTTCCACCCTTTCCAATAATATCCAGGGTACTTTTGAAGAGTCAGAATGAATCTCCCAAGATCACTGTGTGTGACTGCCTTTTGGCCCAGGCTGCATTGGATGTTCTTCATGTTTCACTGTTGCAGTCATTACATTTGGGTTATCTGCCTGCAGGTAGCCCTCAGCTGGCATGAATACCAGAGTCTTGGATTCCTGTGTCAGATGCTCTCTCTTCTTCCATGATGTCAGGGGTATAAAACATGCAGCCAACACCATTACATCAGTCTTTCTTGCCGTGCAGTGCCCGAAGCAGAAGCAGTTCACAAGTGCTGGTCGGCCGACTCCTGAAATTTTCGTTTTCGAGTTTCAGAACTGAAGTCTTCCAAAAAAAAGCTAAGTACCCCATTGAGGATCCTTTTTCTTGCTCTTAACCGATGTCAGTAAAAGTTAACAATTGCCTTGGCCTTCAAAGAATTGGTCCTTTCCAGTCTCTTCCAGGCCTTCTCAGTCCAAACCCAGGAGCAGCAGACTGCCTAGGTTACAATCTCAGGCTACACACAGGCCTAAGCAGTGGGGGGCTCCCACTTCCAAAGCAGGAAGTAGTAAGACACCCCCTACGGAAAAATGTCACAATGACTTAACCTTAACCCTTCCAAGCCCTGCTCCCTTAGGCAGAAAGCTCACCCTGCATGCAGAAAACTGGGAACTCATTACCCAGGACAAATGGGTTTTAAATATAGCTTTCCAAGGATACAGATTCCACTTCCACAACCTACCAACCCCAAACGGTTGGCCAGACCTATCCCCAAATCAGTGGGCAGAGGCACAACAGCAGGTTCTCCTTCTTCTAAGTATCAGGGCTATTCACTGTCCCAGCAGAAGAAAGGGGACAAGGTTTTTATTCAAGACTTTTCCTGGTACCCAGAAAAGACAACTCTTGGCATCCTATCCTGGACCTCTCTATTCTAAACACTTTTTTGGTAATCCCAAAATTCGAAATGCTACTTGTCTTTCATGCATACAGGGTTTCCCTCAGGACCAATCCTTCCTTTATGCCCAAGGTAGTGTCTAGTGTGGCCCTAAATCAGTCCATTCATTTGCCTACCTTTTTCCCGAATCCATAAAACTAAAGAGAGTAAATACTGCACTCTTTGGACATGCACAGACAACTTAGATTTTATTTGGACAGGACTAAGCCTCTCAGAAAGTCTGAATAGCTGCTAGCTGGCTTTGCTGCAGGGGCAGAGAGGAAGGCCATTTCAACGCAAACCATTTCTAAATAGATAGCCCTTTGCATTCATTTCTGCTGTAAGCACCATGGAAGACCTACCCCACAGGGGGTAAGATCACATTCTACCAGGGCTACATCTACCTCTACAGCCTTTCTCAGAGGAGTCCCTACCAGGGACATCCTAGAAGGTGCTACCTGGAGCTCTGTACATACCTTCACCAAGCTTTACCACATGCCTATTTTTTCTAAATCCAGAGCTGGTTTTGCCACTGCAGTTTTGCAGGGCTTAATAGCTGGCCCTAGTGCTCTCTAACTTCCTTAGCTTTGGGAATCAACCCAAATGTAATGACTGCAACAGTGAAACATGAAGAACATTGTACAGTTGTGTACACTTACCATAAATGTAGCTGTTCGAGTGTATTCACTGTTGCAGTCCTGCTTACCCACCCTCCAGCCCCCCTGACTTCTCTTGGCTGTACCTTTCCTTCTTGTTTTTAAGCTTTCTGGTGTATTTGCTTTTTGATGGAGATGTGCCATAACATATAATTGCTTCCCATTGTGGAGGGGCACCTGATATCTGGGGCAAGAAAAACTGATGTAATGGCGTCGGCTGCATGTTTTATACCGCTGACGACCTGACGTCATGGAAGAAGAGACCGCATCCGACACAGGAATCCAAGACTCTGGTATTCAGGCTGGCTGAGGGCTACCTGCAGGCAGATAACCCAAATGTAATGACTGCAACAGTGAATACACCCGAACATCTACATTTATGGTAAGTGTACACAACGGTACTTTCTCCCTTCTTTTGGAAATGGCCAGGGGCAATTGCCACACGCTTCCTCACAGACTGGATCTACTTGCACAAGAACAGAGGTGGTTGATACACCCTGACACCAGTCAGCTGCTTGGATGAGAGGGTCTTAATTCCCTTTAGGCATCCACTTACTGAGGAAGGTGCAGCAGGCAGTAATGGACTCAAGAAAGCATGCTAATACAAAAATCATATATTAGCAAATGGAAAACATTTTCTAGTTGGTGCCAGCAATATAGTCAGCACCCATTCAGGGCTAGTTGTACTCTGTTTTTGCGATATTTGTGTCAGTTACTGTCCTTCTTACTCCTCTGTTGAGATTAATTTATCAGCCATTTCAACATATCTAACTATGGATCCTCCCCTTTTTAATGCATTCTCATGTCAGAATGTTTTTGAAAGGCGTTTTGTATAAGAAGCCTCCAAGAAAATCAGTGGCCCCTCCTTGGGATCTTAATTTTGTGTTAGAGAAGGTAACGGTTGCTCCTTTTTTAACCAAATAACCTGGCTGGGGTAAGGTTCTTAATATGGAAATCAGTTTTACTTGCTCTGACCTCTGCAAGAAAGGTATCTGAGTTGCAAGCTCTCAACCTATCTCATTTTCCACCGGGATAGGGTTTCTTTGAGAACTAATCATTTTTGTTTTTATGAGTGAAGCGGTATCCATGTTTATTTTAAGCCAAACTGTTCATCTCAATGTTTTCTTTCCTGAACTCAAAAATGAGGGAGAAAGAATGCTCTATACTGTAGATGTCCACAGACAACTCAGATAATTTCTTGACAGAAATAAATCTTTCAGATTCTTGGATCAATTGCTCACGTCTTGTGAGGCTAGGAAGGGACAACCTTTGTCAAAACAGACAATTTCCCAATGTTTGACTAAGGCTATTTCATAGGTAGGTACTAGGCTATCGGCCCTGGGGCCTATACAAGCCCAGCCAAAAAGGTACCCTGGCTTTTGCCACCCAAGAAAATTATTTTCCTGTGCCACTGTCGAGCAGAGCCAAAGGTTCCTTTTGTTGTTATACTCACTACAGCAAAACTATTCCAGGCAGGTTCAAGACCTACTCTACCTGGGCCATGGCTTCATCTATGGCTTTTTAGAAATGGTTAGATTCTAGAAGTATTTTATAAGCTGTTATTTGGTCCTCCTCTCTACATACTTTTACAAAGCACTATAAGCTTGATTCCTTCTCTAGGTTTAGATCAGGCTTTGTAAGAACAGTTCTCCAGGGGCTCCTGGACTTTTCTCCTTCCACCTCCCAATTTAGTAAGCTAGGGTAATCTACCTATTTAGCTAAGGTTACTGAATCAGCGATCAAGATAATGAACATGGAACAGTCTTGTAAATAAACTTACCATAACAGTAGATGTTTAAATTATCACAGCTGCATTAGCCACTCCCATCAGCCCCTTTGTTTTTGGTGTGCTGTTCATGCCAGGATGTGGTGGTTTTTGTTTTTCCTAGCATTGCCCTTTTGGGGCTAAGCCTCCCTCTCTCTTGGCTGGAAAGTTCTGAAGATCTCACTGCCCAAACATTTCTTTTATTCAGTTCAACTTGACAGTTTGTGTGTGTAGAAGGTGCCGTGATTCTTTAGAAGCTGGCCAGCTGTTGTTATATCCTTGGCAGCATATAACTCATATTGTTAAGGAGGCTACTGCAGCAGTGGTCATTCAGACATCTACTCTTCTGCCAAGTTTACTAACACAACTGTATTTTCTGCCACTTTGGGCCTGCATGCTCACTCTTATTAGTTTTGTCTGGCTTATTTCCAGTGTTCCCTAGTGAGCCATGTTCTAATCAGGCTCTCCAACCTTCCTAATTTCTAAGTCAAAGAATCTTTGGAGAAGATGCACTCGTAATTTATTCCATTGCTTCTGCACAGATTTCCCTGTAGCTCACTGTTTCACAGATTTTTGTGTTGAGGACTGTAGCCACAGCTGTTCATCTGCATAAGAAGTCTAACCATGGCACTTCTCCAGCATTGAGAAATTCTTCAAAGTCACACTGGCTGCTTTACTGAAGAGGAAGTTCTTTTTAGGGAGTCATCACACAATATTATTGAAGATCTTCAGAAGATAGGTAAAAGTTTGTCTCCTGTAGAAATCATGCACTGTCCGCCCCTTATCCTTTATTCTTCTGACAGGTCTTCCCAAGCTGTGAGGAGGAAGACACCACTGTGCAGTCAAAGCCTGAGTGATGCTGGCTGCTTTGCACTGCACTATGCCTGGTCCTGCAGCAGTACTGACTGCTAGCCATTTATACCCATGGAAGTGTGGTTCTCTGGGTTTGCTCCAACCTAGAGTTATGACCTTGTATTGTATCTTTAAGCACAGTCTTAAACTCATAGAAATGCAGAGAATAGTAGCTAGGTCATTTGGCACCCTAGGCAGTCCCCAGAATGGTGCCCTCCTTAAAAAAAAAAAAAAAAAGTCTTTTGAAATTGAAGATCAATAAAAAAAATGTTTTTTCAAAGTTCTGAACAATCTTCATGCTACAGGTAAGTTAGATTTTTTGCACAGCTGATCATGCTGTTTGACATTTTGCTGCTGGAGCAGCCATGCCATTTTGTTCCACCCTAGTTACGGCAGTGGGAATGTTAAGTGTACTGACCACAGATTTTCACTTTACTTATGCCTTCAGATCATTTTTGTTTGGCCATAGAGTGAGAAGAACATTGAGATGATGCTTGATTTTTTTTGTCAGGTGGTCCTGTTATGTACTATTATTGGAAGTTTGCTTTTGCCTGATTATATGTTCATAGGTAGTTACTAGGCATGCAGTCCAATAGACCATTAAGGAGCTTAGTTCAAATTCCCATTTGTCCCAGATCACTGGTTAAGTGACTTGCTCAAGGTCACACAGCAAGTAAATGAAGGTGGAAAGACTCAAACACTGTACCCTTGGCACAGGAAACTGCTCATTGACAAGTCTGAGCTTTAGTCATCGAAGCTAATTGCCAGACAGCAGATTACATGAGGGCAGGGAAATTACCATTGAAACAATATTTGATTCTGCTTTCTTTTTTATGCACAAGCAGTTCACCCAGTAGCTCATCTTCCTACTTTATACTGACTCCTTTGTTCCTCCTACAGAGTGAGAGCCAAGACTGTTGTTTCTCCAGACAGCACAAGAAGCCTACAGCCCCTTCTTTTCTTGGCTGGAATGAGAGCCTAACCAGCTAAGTTAGTACTCTTGATGGTAAGGGTCAAGTAGTAGAAAGCGGGCTAGTCTGCCAATCATGCTGACCCCCTACCCAGTCTAAGCTCGCCATATTTGGGAGGGCTGATATTTGACTAGCACACCTGGTCAGTCCTACCCAACTTAGTGATAACATGGCATCATCTTGATACATATGTTGCCAAGTAACCTCCACTTTCTTCCTTTAGTTTACAAAGTGGGAAACCTCTCCCCTTCCTCCTGGGATGGGTGAGTAAACAGATGCTGTAGATCCTAACATATCTGCCTGGCTCTTTTACCTATGTCATTGCTTGAACACTGGTCATTTGTGGCATAGTCAGGGTTTTAACTTTTGTGCCTCAGAGCTGGACAGGGTTCTGTTTTTGTGTGTGTGTGTGTGTGTGTGTGTGTGTGTGTTTTCATTAAACTATGCAATTTATGGGCAAACATCAAAATCGTACTGTGCAGTGTGTGTGCTTGTTCTTGAGGCACAGGGACCCAACTGGTGTCAGCAATTGCCTTCCTAGTATATTACTCTGATTTTATGCAGCAGAGGTTAAAGGATCACAAGCTAATTCTGAACAGTAGTACTTCAGTGGGCTGGATTTGTAAGGGTTATCCTGGATGGTGGAGGTAGGGTTTTAGCATGGGGGAAAGAATGGGTTCTCTCCAGGGTAGCATAGTGGAAAAAGGTTGGAATAGTGTGTCAAACTAACCTCCCTATACTATTTTAATGAGGTGCAACTCATAAAATGAACAGTTATTCTTCTAATTAGTGCACTCCTTGTGCGAGTGAGGTGGCTGGTGAGAGCCAGGTGTACTTGGAAGGTAGTATAGAGAAGTTGTGTAGGTTATGAATGTGTTTGGATGCTGCTTGCTTGGGCAAAAAGTGGGAAGCTGATGATTTAGATAGGATGTTGCTTTTCTTCTGGTGTGAGTGGTATGAGTGAGTAAGTAGCACTTACACCATTCACCACTTGAAGGGGGAAAGAAGTAATATTGTTGATTCATTGTGAGAGATGGTCTGTGTGTATGTTTACCCACCGTTGTACATATTGGGGTGAGGGCTGTGTTTTCTTCGCCCAATGACAGTGTGTAGGTAGGTGGCTAGAGTAATAGGTGTGTATGAACATTGAGTGGATGAAAGTAGTTGACTAAAATCCCTAATGGCCTTGAGGAAGTAAGGAGGGGGCACTGATCTCTGTTTAGAAGGGGTAACATTGGTCAGTAAAATGATGTGTAGAAATTAGGAGAAGGAGCTGTGCTGATTGCCAAGCTGGAAAATGTGCATAATCACCACAGGGGTGTGGAGGTGTGGTAGTGAAAACAGCACTGATGGCCACCAGCACAGGAAGACAGTTTATATATGGCCACAACTTGCTGTGCCAGTGCAGGATCATGGCGAGCTTTTGGCAGTACATTGATAAAAGTTAGTAGAGGATTGGCAGAAGGCCTGTATACCTGATTTACCTCTGTTCATCTGCTGTGATCACAACCAGTGATGGTAGCATCTTTGAGTCCTACTACTTAACTTGCCTTATGTTGTCAAGGCTTGTTTACATTAATTTTCTGTACTTCCAAGATGGCTGCACAGCTTAACTCTAGCTTTTCCAGTGTGGAAGCAGAAAATCAACAGAGAAAGCCAGTAGAATTTTGTGTTTATGAGTACATTTCAGTAACTGGCTAGTAAGTGTACTGCCTGGATGCCAGCAAAAAAGAAATACATAGCCCCTGGGAAAATATAAGTTACAAAAAGTGAGTAAGAAACACTGACTGGGGAAAGTTCTGCAGCTGTTCAGCAAAACACAATGCAACCTCCAGACATGACTTCCAGTAACCTACAGGAAGATGTAAGACAACTGCACACAGACCTGGTTAAAATAAACAAAACACTGATGGATTATATCAATACAAACAACAAAAGGCTGGAAAAATGGAAGACACTTTAAACAGATATTCAGATGAGGTGATAAAGATGCAAATGTCAGAGGCTGAAATGAGGAAAAGGCTGAGTGAATATGACACTGCTCAGGAAGAGATATTTACAAAAATAATAGAATTAGAGGACAGAACACAGAGGGAAAAACCTGAGATTTCAGCTGTACCAGAAAAGCTGTAAGGAACAGAGTACTAATTTTATGAAAGCACAAATAAGCAAATGGACTGGTATTCTACAGCAAGAGTTAACTGAAAGGGCACATCATTTGTATGCACTAAACCTGGCTATGAGAAAACAGCCTAGACCTTTAATAGTAAAGATGCAATCCTACCTGTAAAAGGAGTTGATTCTCACAAAACTGTGGCAGAAGGACAAAGTACTAAAAGTGGGATACAGCAGTGTTTGTGGACAATGATTGCTTATTGTACTCGAGGAAGAAGAGGAGTAAATTTATTCCACTATTCAGGGAATGTTGAGATGCAGATATGAGATTCAAATTGCTGCACCCAGCTGTGTTCAAGGTATTCTTCCATGAAGAGACAAAATCATTTTTTGGTGAAGTACATGCTAAGGAGGAAATTCAAAAGTTTGTCCAACAGAAAGTGAGCTGTGAAACAGAAGGATATTCTGCTTCTTGTCCTTCTGGTAATAAAGACCACAGAGACTGTACCTGTGAAACCTTTTCCACTGTTTCACTGGAAAATGTTGAAGGAGGGGAACACAAGAGTTGACTAGAAGAATCGAAGAGTATGCTGAAAATGAAGCAGAGATGGGATTTTGAGATGGAGGTGAACAGTAATAAAACCAGCAACTTAATGTGAGATTACAGTGCAATAAATATATTTGAGAAATATGACAGAACAAGAAAATCTGGAAATGTTGGACTTTTTCAGCCTCTGTTGGCTTCAGGGAGGGGGAGAGAGGGGAGAAAGTTAACTGTAAGTAAAGAATTTTTTTTTTTGTTAATAGTGCTATTTTTCTGGTGTATGGCTTTCTTTGCATGCTGTAAAGTAAAGTTTTCTCAGTTATTTTTAAGTGTAATGGGGATTGTAAAAATGTGCTGCTGTGCTTTTTACCCCATTTCTTTCTCCCTTCTCTCTTTCTTCTTGTTCAGTTTTAAGAAATGTAGCCATTGCTGTGTAAAAAAAATGATTAAAAGAGCATCCAAAAAGAAAAAAAAAAAAAGATTTTTCTCATAATGACTGGATCGAGGACCTTAGATTGATTTAATAATAAGTTTTAAGAGAAACCAAGTAAATGAAAAAGAATATTGAATAGTATCAGTTTTTCTAGCAAATGAATGTATGCTTAGTAGCAGTTTATTATGTGGCCCTCATGTCTCCATGGAAAAATTCTAATAAAGAGAAATTGACATCTCATGTCTCCATGGAGACAATCTGATAATGAAAAATTGGCTAATTCTTATGTCTCCGTAGAGAAATTGGTTACAGTCAGAGTGGCTGGGGGAAAAAAGAAAAGAAAAATTGGCTGGGTGATAATGTTCTCTAAAAGCATTCAGGGGTTTTCCCAGCTGGCAGAGCTATAAAGATAAACCTGTTAGCACTGAAGCACAGTATGTCTTAGCATGGATAACATTTTTTTTAGGTTAACCCAAGTCTGTGCGTGCGGCTGTCAATTTGAGACATTTGTTCCTCTTAGGAGGGTAAAACTTCAGTATTTGAAAATGTTAAATTAATAGGTTTTAGATAAGTACTGGGGGTTTGTTTTGTTTTTTTGTTTGAGGGCTTTCAATAAAACAAAAAAAATTTGTAAGATATGACATAGGCTTAACTGGATATTATGTGAAACAGCTATAAAAGTTCAACCTACCAAAGAGTGTATGTATGTAACACAAAAAGCTGGAACTAGACATTCATTAAACATGTTGTCATACATAAAAGGTGGGAATAATAACTTTTTAATATAATGATGCTTTCTGTAATGTCTTTGCATCAATGGTCTCACACATAAATACAAAAAAGAAAGAATAGTGAACTATATTAAAATGTATAGTGCAAATAGCTATGTTACAGAAGACACACTTGGAAAGAACTGAACATGTGAAATTGATAAAGAAAGGTTTTCAGGATGGTTATTCAGCTGAATATCTGGGAGAGAGAAAAAGAGGAGTAGTTATACTAATTGTAAGAGAAGCTCCAATAGTGATAGAAAAGGATAAAAAAGATAATGACAGATTTGTGGTGCTAAGGGGCTACTGGCAAAGGAGGAGGATTACACTGGCATGTATTTATATTCCACCTAAAACTGCTATAATGTAGCTTAATAAAATTATGGGAGAAATAATCAGTGTCCTTCTATTCTCATGTTGCAGTATTCTTCACCTTAGGGGAGTTGCTGCCTGCAGCACCAGACATCCGGCCAGTATACCAAAGTTTTGAAATCAGAGGTGGGTACGACGTTGCATACAAGAACCATAGACTGACACCGACTATTTCTGTGACATCTGTACATACCCAATTCAGAACTTTTCTGCCACAGTGTGTTTCAGACATCCATTTGCCAGCTCCAGTAATCCAGCATTTGTTTGACTTCGGCCATCCGTTTTCAATGATTACTCCTGACTGTTCGCATTCAGATAAGCACCCTTGTGGTTTTTTTGCTTGTTTCTGTACCTGTTTCAGACGCATGTCATTTAGGAAGGGAAAATACGCTTGTGGAAGACAAATTCCACATAAGGACATGCACGATCTGTGTTTATTTTGTTTACGGGCAGGTCTCGACTACAAGTCCTGTAATATCTGCCAATCCTTTGTCCCTAAAACCCCTAGAAGCCATTTGTCGGCTTTAAATCTCTACTTGGAGAATCAGCAACTTCGATGTTTGACATCTGAGATGGAAGGGAGGAGCGGTCACCTCTGATGAGCTGCCAAGGAAGAAGGCTAAAAATGTTAGGCCCAACGTCCAAGGAATCCGGTGAGACCCTCAAGGTGAGTGTTAGCCCAGGATCACTCCAGACTTCAGTTACTTCCCTGTTACAGGGAACCAAAATGGAAGCCGGTGCAGCAGGTATCCAGAGGATGTCCGCTGAGGCTTTACAGCCATCAGCTCCTGATGGTGAGGGGGAACCATGGCTCGTGGCATCGGAGAGGCCTTCTACTGCCTTGCCATCCATTCCAATGTCAGCACCCAGGCCTTCTGCTGTTCCTGCTTCTTCCACTTCTCTAAAAAGGTGGTGCCTAGAAGGGGAAAGTATAACAAAGGAGGGTAGATTTTTGAAGAAATTTATGGAGATATTTGGCATGGAAGATGTGAATTCAATAATAGGAGTTGGGAGTGAATTCATGTATTATTCCTCAAGATATAAAAACTGGGCTAAGCTAGACAGAATTTACATCTCCCCAGAACATGTCTATTTAAATGAAGTTCTTGATATGCACCCAATAACTATTTCAGATCATGCGCCAATAATAACTAAACAATAATAGCTAAAATAAAAATACAGGGTAATGAAATAAAAATGAGACACTTGTGCTTTCCCACCTGTCTGTTGAAAAGAGAGGAATTTAAGAAATGGGTAGTGGAGATTATTCAGGAGCTATTCAAGAGGATAGAAATTACTTATGAAAATATGGCTAGGGAGTGGGATAAAATTAAGGTGGAGTTGAAAAATAGGGTGTAATAAAAGAAGGGGGGCTTTATGGATCAATTGTAGAATGCTAAGCAGAAAATAAGGGATTACCTAGATAATATGCATCAGTTTAGAAAGATTGCTGTTTAGCAACTATTTTTTGATAAGAGTAGAACACAAAATTTTAGCACGACGACTCAGGAAACAAAGTAAGAAGGCCTGTTGCCAAGCTTACGGAACCTAATACCAAAACGAACCAACACCACAAACTGTAGAAAAAGACAAAAATGCAGGACAAAGGCACCTCAAACACCCAGCAATCTTCAACTATTCAGCTCTTTAATAAAAAATGATGATAAAAAACCACAGTGACAAATGTTAAGTGCTTTTCGTCTGGTTCAATGACCAAACATCTTCAGACCTGGTCATTGAACCAGACGAAAAGCACTTAACATTTTTCAGTGTGGTACTGTGTTTTTTTTATCATACTTTTTTATTAAAGAGCTGAATAGCTGAAGATTGCTGGGTGTTTGAAGCTTAAGGAACCTATAACAATGACAGTAACGAGATCCTGTAGGTGTATTACAAATATTTCGGAAATTCAGTGAAAGTCTGTATAAAGTAGAGAAATATGAAAATCAAGAAAGTATACAAATAGAAATGTTTATGGAGGAATTAAATATGCCAAGGTTAAAGGTAGCTGAGGCTCAGTAACTAATGGCTAGCATAGGAGGAGACAAAATAAAATGTATGATGGATAACCAATCTGCAGGAAAGTCCCCAAGAGTAGATGGTATTCTTGTGGAGGTTTGGAAGCCAAGAGGGAAAAAAACTGATAAAGATCTGGAAGGTTTTGTTTAACAGTATTTTAAGAGGAGGAGGAGAAGCACCAACATCCTAGTAGAAAGCAGTGGTAGCTGTAATAACTAAAGAGGGTAAAGATCCATCAGATCCAGCTTCATACAGGTCCTTTTCAATACTAAACCATGATTGTAAAGTGTTTGTGTCTATAATGGCTAAAAGAATGGCAAACGTAATGCCAAAATTGATAGATATGGATCACTGTGGTTTTGTGGAGGGGAGGCAAACATTTGCAACATTAACAGAACACTGATGATCCAGAGGGAACCAGAATGTAAGAAAATACCATTGTCTGTGGGTTTTGATGCAGAGAAAGCATTTGACAGAGTAAGCTGGGACTTTGAGCAGGGCAGTGGAAGCATTTGCATTTCCTGAAAAAAAATTATAAGGTTGATTAGGAGGATATATGAGGGATCGGAGGTGAAAATTAAAAGTGGCTGGGGTCCTCTTCTCATAATTTCTGCTTGAGCTTAGGAACCTGGCAGGAGTGTCGTCTTTCCCCTTTGTTGATTGCATTTAGAATCACTGTAAAGAAAATAAGGGACTCAGAAATTCAAGGATATTTTTGGTATAGTAGACAAGAAAAGCTGGTTGTATTTGCAGTGATATCTCTTTCTGGTTTTGTCCGGTATAAAATAATGTTACTGAGTTGTGGAACATTTCAGTACAGTTTAAAATCTTTTTGGGATACAAAATTAATGAAGCTTAAAGCAAAGGCAATAGTTACAAATTATGTATCCACATAAGAATTGCTTCAGCAATATCCATATTTAAGGGCACGATAAAATGAAGTATTTAGGAGTTTGGATTACAAGTGATTCTGGTGTGGCAACTAAGGATACCTGGCAAGAGGCTAAACAAAAGATACTGCGCAAACTGGGAAAATGGAAGCTTTGTTATATAGATATGAATAGTAAGATACAAGCAGTTAAATTATTTTTAGTCCTATTAGTCTAGTCTTATACATAGGTCAGGCATATTTTTATCAACCAGAGGAGATGTTGTGGATAACAATTAATAAAGAGTTGAAGAACTTTATCTGGGAGGGGAAGAAGGCAATAATCAAATGGGATAAGCTGATTCTTCCAGTAAAACAGGGCGGATTGGGATGACCTGATTTGAAGGGGTATTTCAGAGCTACATAGTTAAAGCTGCTATACATAGCACAAGCAGAAAAGTATAATTTAAAGTGGAAAGGGATGATGATGAAATGGGGGGGGGGCTCAAGAAACAAGGACAGGCTGGGATTTTGAATGCAGGCCTTTAAAGAGAATAACAGTAATCACACAGATATTATATCTATAAAGTACCAGAAAGTATCCTAAGAAATAAGCCAACATGGGAATGGAGAACGGAGATTCTACCAATAGGGATGACTGCAATTAGGGATGTAGACAATAGGCAAGGGGGGGCTGGAAGTTATCGGTGAAAACTTTTGAAGGAACCAAGGTATTGGAAGCAAATAACTAGAGAGGGAAAGATGATATAATGGGTAGATTCTAAAAAGTTTATTTGGACTGCAGTTTACAGATGGCCTTCCCTGTCAGTGATTGATATCAGAGTATAGGCAAAGAGAAACAAATAGGGGAGTCCTAAACAAAAGACCAGCACTGGTAGAGTTTTTAGTAAACTCTAGAACAGAAGCTGCCATTCAAAAAGGAATAATTAGTAGAGCATATGAAGTATTGCATGATAACTGTAAGAAGCAATGAGAGGAGTTAAGAAAGGATTAAGAGAAGAGCTTGGATAAGCATTTCACAAAGAAACAATGGGAGGATATATGTAGGTCTCCCAAATATGCAACAAAATCTAGATTTAGGATATTTGCTTGGAAATGTTTATATAGATGTTTTTATACCCCAAGTGGATTCCAGAGAATTTTTCCTCGGGTAGACAGCAAATGTTGGAAGTGTGGCAGGAAAGAAAGAGGTAACTGGGTGCATATTTTCTGAGAGTGTGATGAGTTGGCAGACTTTAAGGATTTCCTGTGGGCTGCACTGTTAGAGATGCTGGGTGGGGCAGATTGGTGTGACGAGGGAGATGATTTTTCTGAGCTATGATACAGAATCAGAATTGCCTAGAACATGGTAGCCACCATAATTAGACACAGCAATGTCCTGCCAAAAAGTAATAACTAGAAAATGGAAATCAGAATCTAAACCAACTATACTAGAAGTAGTGAGTGTAGTAACAGAGGTAAAACATCTGGAATTGAGATCTTTAGAAAAGAGTAATAGCAAACTACAGAGGAAAAATGGGATTGTGGAACAGTACATACAGGGGAGGAATGAGGTTTAAAAGAACGCAGTACTTAAATTAGTTATGTAATGTTTGACTGCAAATGATTGAGTAGATTATTAGCGATGTATAATGTTTGCAACTGGGAGTGTCAGTATTGTTTGTGATGTAAAATGCTTGCAACTAGGATTGTGTCGGTTTGGTTTATTTGCATTTATATAAATGTATGATTACCTATGTCTTAAGTGATGGTTTAATATAGATGTTTCTTGTTAAAAAAAAAATTGAATAATTTATGTAATGTTGCTTAGGTTATATGATATTTATGTAATGTTGCTTAGGTTATATGATATGTAGCAATATATGTGAAGTATAATGTTTGTAAACGTGAACTTGTTAATACAGTTTGATTACTTTTGTATAAATGCAAATTTGCCTAAGTCAGAAGTGAAAATTCAATAAATGTGTTTAAAAAAAAAAAAAAAGGTTTGTTTGCATTATTTTTCTATGCAGCAACATCAGAAGACAACATGGGGATTGTTATAAATCACTGGCAGTTATGATATTTACACATGGTGTAAGCTTGAAATAAGGGCCTTGCACCAGGGGTACAATGATAGTATTTGTTGTGTGTTTGATAACAGGGACAGAGCCAATTTGTTTGGAATGCCACAGGAAAGCAAAATGTAGCATCTTTATTAAATGTGAAGATTTCCAGAAAGCTGTGAGTTAAGGAGCTTGCACCTGGCAGAACTGATTCATGAATCCCATTCTAAATATGTATCACTTTCTGTCCCCCCCCCCCCCCCCATGGCCTGATTTGGTGATTTTAGTGGTCGCGATGATGGTACTTTAGAATGTGGTTTGCTTGCTTCTTTTCTTAGGATTGGCATCAACTGTTCAGTAAGATATTCAGAATATGGTGATCAAAAATCTTTTCAAGAAATGTGGCAGTATAACAAATCTTTTGAAAGGTCGGTTTCATTGTTGTTATGATGGTGTTGGATTCCCCTTTGCAGTTAAGTCAGGTGGGCTGTATTGTTATTGTCTGTTGTCAGTCTGTATTGTAATGTATTATTTTGTCTCCCATTGTCACAGGCACCATTTTCTGTTGTAACAAGATCACATTTTTATTTTCATTGAAACATCTTAAAGTTTCTGAAATATTTCTGTTGTTGTTGTGTCTTTCGGCTTTTCCCGGTTAGGGGTCGCCACAGCGGAACTCCGGTCCGCTAATGATTGGCAGTTGATTTTTACGTGCTGAGTTGCCAGCCCTAACGCACAACCTTCAACAAAGGTACGCACATTCACGCACGTCTCCACACAGAAGACGCTCTAGCTGAGAGTCGAACTGGACAGCGTCTTACTGTGAGGCGACAGCGCTACCGCAGCACCACCATATTTCTGTATACTTGTAATTTGTGAAGTGCAGTTTTGTAACTTTGTGATGTGTCTGTTCTAATAGGAGAAAGAGATGCATAGCTTTTTAAACTGTCTATCTGTTGTAGTTTCGCTTTGGATGGTGTAAGATGACTAGGTGCAAGTGTTTCTTTTCAAGGGCGATCCAGGAGTAGTGTCTAGTAACTAACTTGCTCAGAACTGTGCACCATGCAGAGAGAGACTAAGGTCATCAAGCCCAAGGTGGCAAGACAAAGCTCATTAGTTGTTCATAGCTTTAACTATGCTCACTAAACTGCTACTTTAGTGGTATTCTCCCTAAGATATTTGTTACTGCAAGTTACTTGTCATGATTTGCTGTCACCACCCTTTGTATTTTTTATTGTTGACATTATTTGCTGTTTTTAAGAAGTCTTTACTATGAGACTATTCTGATGCATAGCTACATTGTATGAAGTTGGCAGCATACAGAAAAGATTGTGCTTTGTTTCCTCAAATATAATTGAATTAAATGAAATTTATTGGATGAAATTGTTTCTATTTTATCCATTTTGCATTCCAGATGTCAGTTTCATGCTAATTATAGGAAGATTTAAATTCTGTTCACTTCCTTCTGTTGGTGTGTGACATTGTCCTGTCCTTTTTCATTTGGAAAGTCTGTGATGAAAGTTTAGTAATACAAAACACATATGAGTGCCATCATTAAATTCTTTATGCATTGACTTTCAGTTGCAATTAAGTTGGTTTTATTTTAAAGCAAATGTTTATGGGTAGCAGTGGAGTAAAGTGGTTAATATTATGGCCTCATGGTGCTTAATTTTCCAATTCATTTCATGACCAGAGTGCCTTGTCTGCAGAATATGCATACCCTTCCTGTGTCTATATACTTTTTTGTGGTGTTTATTTCTTTTGCACTTCCAAAGACAGGATGGGTGAATTGGCAGCCCTTTAAATCGCACAGTCAGTGTGTGTGTGTGTGTGTGTGTGTGTGTGTGTGTGTGTGTAATATAAGATCCTATCCAGCATCTTTACCTTACACCTGTCAGTTGTTGAGATTGGCTTTGGCTGTCCCTACGGCCGTATACAAGATACAGCAATTTTAAACACAACTGGCTTTGGTCAGGATGCTGTTTGGAATTCAGTGCTGATGTATTGCACAGTTGCAAAAAAAAAAAACATTGTTTGACATACTATGAGCTGAGGAAGCTGAAAAAGGAAATATATGACAGAAAGATTACCGAAAAATGTGTTAACATTTTACATGGAAAAAATCTTATTAGTAACAGTGCATCTTGGAGAACATGTTTATATGTGATTGCTATAGACCTGAAGTGAGCATAGGCCTTAGGGGAGCAATTATTTAATAAGCATCTCTTAATATGAGTTACTGTTGGATGTATTTCAATTAAAACTGCACTTGTATAGAGGCATTTATTTTGTATATTAGGTTTCTTGGCTAGTGTCCATTACATAATCTTTAGCTTTAAAGATGTATCTAGAGCAGGAACCCCCAGAACATTCTGTGTAAGTGCTTCACTGTGAGAAAGAAAATGAAAGCCTTTAACAAATAACTCTGCAAATGTTTGCATTTGGGAAGAATAATAAGTCAAAGAGTGTTTTGACTAAGTGAATATATGTCTGATATCTAATACAGAAATCTGAACAATTAAAACAACCTTGCAAGACGTCAAACAGTTGATTTTTCCAAGTTCTTTTTTCATGGCTTATGTGGATTTGATTATTTAATGTTTTGAAACAGTTTTTAGATCATGATAATGTGTTAATTCTGGACATTGATTTATATTTACTTTCAGTGCAGGAACCATTGGTATTGTTATCAGTGTTGTACAGTAAGCACTGTAGTAATCACTATGTTTATCGTGCTGAATATGACTTCCTTATATGGCAGGAGTACTTTTTTCTGATAGCGATACAGTCATAAGGTGTATTAAAGCTGCGACTGTGAGAATGTTATCTTACATGTTCCAGGGCAGAAGGGATTACAAATCAAAGGCAAATTATTGCTCCAAAATAATGCAGGCTTTGTGAACCAGAGAAAGTCATTTTGACTTGGCATACCCATTACTAATACAGGAAGGATCCACTTTATAAACTGTTCATAAACATAGAAGTGGTTTTAATATTTTGAGAAAAGGGGCATAATGATTTTATTTAATTTGCTTATCATATTGGTGTAGTTTTAGGTGACTTGGTCCCCTTATAAACTTCATTTGATCAAAGAGTTGTTGAACTGCTACTGAATGTAAGTTGCAGAAAGTCTTTGAGAATTTGACTGAAAATGTGTGCCGTCTTTGTTGGGGTATCTGTGTCCTCCTTGTGTTTGCATGCATTCTCACCAGGCTTTTGGATATGTAACTTTGCAATCTTGTGAATTGACCATTGGTGCTTGTGCGGTCTGTGTGATATTTGCGTGCATCAGCATCCCATCTACAATTGCTTCTTTAGACAGTGGGATAGGTTGCAACATCCCTGTAGTCCTGAAAAGGATAAAAGGGGTATCAGAAGATGAGTAACTGTCCAGAGTCTGTTCGTGATAGTGCAAGTCTTAAGCTGACAATGTTTCATTCTGTTTTCTGTGACCACTTTGTAGATGCATCTCATTCCAGGGGTTGAAGATTGTGTGGTAATGCAGATTAAAGTGGTAAACCCATATATGCCACATAGTTCAATGTTCAATTCTCGGCTGGAACGCCTTCTGTGTGGAGTCTGCATGTCCTCCCCATGGTCGAGTGGCGTTCGAAAGACATGTGTGAATGGGCGTACTTTCGTTGAAGGTTGGGCATCGAGCTGGCACCTCGGCACTGTGAAAATCTACTGCCAATCATTAGCGGACCGGAGTTCTGCTGTGGCGACCCCTAAGCAGGAAAAGCCAAAGGAAGAACAACCACCAGCAGTAGGGTGGTGATCATGGGCTATGTATGCAAAATAGCTAGCACTATTGAATTACTTTTAGATAAATTATTTTGCAGTGAAGTAGCTGTCACCGCTGTGTAGTAGGGAGAACTTTTAAAATGGATTAACTGTAAGAGTAGTATATGATATTTAAACTAGAGGTTCTGAGCTGAATTTTTGATACTGAATCTTTATAGCATTTTTGTTACTGCCAAGCTTACTTTGCTGATTTACATTGTTACATTCTTAATGTTACTATCAGGCTGCTTATTGCAGTGCATGTGCTCTAGTTAATGCATATCTATTTCATTTTCCTTTAATTGTATTACTGCTTGTTCTAAATATTTGCTGATGCTTGTACTTAAGTATTTGTTTCTTGTCCACCACTAATGGTTGAATGGTTGCTTTTTGCCTTGTTTTGAGATTGCTTTATATGTGTGTTTGTAAGCACTGTTTGCTTCTGAGCATGTTGATCTTTGTGGTCTGTCATTGCCTTCTTAGTTTCTCATCTCATGTGCAAGTGGTCAAGATGCTCATCGTGTGACACTGCTGCAGTCATTACACTTGGGTTATCCTGCCATCAGGCGGTTCCCCAGCCGGCTTGAGTTCCAAAGTCTTGGTCCGGCGTCGGTTGCTGTCACCTCCTCCCTGATGTCAGTGCGACAGAGGTATATAAGATGCAGCCGACACCATTTTCTTCAGTCTTTCTTGCCGTGCGGTGCCCGAAGCAAAAGCAGTTCGCAAACCGAAGTCTTCTACAAAGCTAAGTACCCCGTTGGGGAAACTTTTTCTTGCCTCAGACCGATGTCAGTAAAAGTTAATAACTGTATTTCTTGTGGGAAGCAAATACCTCATAAGGATTTCCATTCTTATTGTATCCCATGCCTAGGCTCAGACCACGACGTTACTGGTTGTCAGTTTTGTGCTAGGTTTAATAAGCGCACTATTAAACGTCGGTTTGATTTTGCCCAACATTACTTTGGCAGAAAATTTAATTATACCATGCTGTCGGAACTTCCGACGACCGGTATTCATAAAAAGCACAAAGACAAGGACAGGCATCCGAGGCCCAAAACTGACGACGAAGCCTCTTCTAGGCCAGTCACCGGTTCTCTGGTTTTCAGTGAGGCGCCTTCGCAGCCCCTTACGACTGCTTCTGCAGAACCACAGGCCACCCCCGACCCCCACGTGGAGATGGCTGGTCCTTCGGACGCACTAGCTTTTCAGCAGACCAAAACCGATCCTGCAGAGAGATCCGGAGTACCTGAGCTACCTGCAGCTTCAGAGGGTCTCTTCAGACCTACTCAGCCAAGCATTAAACCCTCTTCTAAGTCAAAACCTCCTTTAAAAACTAAGAAACAAGTACAGTATTCTCCAAGACAGGCCTCCATGCCTAAGAAACAAATGCTCAAAATGGCCGAAGACCTAATCACTCTGATCAGGGGTTCCCATTCCCCACCTGATAAAAGGCCTAGACAGGATGCAGATTATGATTCATCCAACCAGAGGTCCATTTCCTCAGATTCATCCTCAGACCTGGGATACTCTTTACCCCCTTATGAGGATTCTGATGCTGAGGAATCTGTTCCATCAGCCTCTCCGCCTGAGGACTACTCCTTTGGAGAAACCTTACATACCGTGAGGGAGCATTTCCATTGAGAAGGCCAGGATTATTCAGAATCCAAGAAAAGGCTCAGAGACTTCCTATTATTACCTCAACACATACCCCTGGCTATTCCGCCAGTGCTAGATATTGTGGATGATGTGTACACTGAATCCAGCTTAAATCCTGATTCCTTACCTCCAGCTCCACTTAAACCGGACAGATATTACAGAGTCCCTGACTCACACAAATTTCTGTATAAAAGCCCTGTTGCTGATCCTAAAACTATTTCTCAGGGACCCAAAGGGGTTAAGGCCTCATCAGCAAAGAACCCAGTTCCCTCTGACAGAGATTCCAGAGCACTAGACAGATGGGGAAAGAAAGTATATACGTCTGCAACTTTAGCAATGAGAGCCTTAAATTTCCAGTTTCACATGCTAAAATATCAGCAATTTTTGATGTCTCAGTTGAAACAAAAAATGCTTCCAGATACAGATCCTCCTAATTTTAAAGAAATGCAGGATTTATTGCATGCCGCTGAACAAGTGGGAAAGCATACTTTGCAATGTGGTTTTGATTCTTTAGAAGCCTCATGCAGAGCAGCAGTTACAGGCTCTGTCATTAGAAGACATGCATGGTTAAAAGAACATACAGTGATGCGACCAGATAAGGGAGGTGGTATGGTGCTATACGACACCTTAGAATACTCTCAAAAAATCTTCAAAATGCTCAATGACTCAAATACATACCACCTATTCTCAGTGAATGAAATAAACATCAATCATAGAAGGATATGACTATTATTTGGAAGAATATCTAATAGAACAGAGAATAACGGATGAACTATATAACTACTTAAAAGTTAAGAAACCAAAAATAGCCACCATATTTGGAATACCCAAGACACATAAGGGGTTAGAAAATGTAACATTCAGACCCATAGTGGATGGACGTGGGTCAAAAACATACCCCTTTGGTGTAGTAGTAGATAGGTGGTTAAAACAGCAGGTAGTGAATGCAGAGCATATCCTAAAAGATTCTTGGGACTTCCTAGGAAGGATAAAGAAAGAACTGTGGGACAATTACATCATTTTTCTAACTATAGATGTAGTGGACCTATTCACATCCATCCCAAAAAGAGAAGGGTTAGATTGGTTCTAAGAGAGCATAAATAAGAATACTAATTTAGGCCAGGACAAAAAAGATCTTATAATGGAATTTATGGAAATAGTCTTGGACCATAATTTTATAGTATTTGAAGGAGAATACTACAAGCAACACAAAGGGGTGGCGATGGGGGCTTCTTGTGCCCCCATATTCGCCAACCTTGTGTTGTTAGTGGGAACAAAACAAAGTCTTTCAAAGTAACTTCTTCCAATTTATAAAGCTTTATGTAAGGTTCTTGGACGACATATTTATTTTATGGAAAGGTCCAGAACATACAATAAAAGAGTTGGTTCAATATATGAGAGAGTACAGGATTTTTTTAAATTCACACATGAATATGACAAGAAAGGAATTAATTATTTAGATACATATATAGAGAAAGACAAAATGGTTTCAAGTCTAATGTGTACAGGAAACCCTCTTTTAGTAATTCCTACTTACAATATACGAGTGACCACTCAGTTAGACAGAAGAACAGTATTATAAAAGGCCAACTAATACGGATGGCAAGAATGACATCAAAGGAAGAAGATATAGATAAGGGAACTGCTAATAGCAGCAAATTTATTTCAACAGAGAGGGTACCCAACAAAAATAATAGATGAATACATAGGTTATATAAGAAAAGAATGTGGGAAAAAATATAAGCCCCTATTAGGAGATATGAGTGGTACAAAGGAAAGTAAAAATAATAAAGAGGTAGAAAATAACAGATTTGAAAAGGCTATGGTTGTGCCTTTTGGGAGTAAAGCACGGGAGGTGGAAAAGATAGTGAATAAAAATTGGGCTATTCTTAGAAATAACCCAAAGTTGTGGGCCATTGGAGGTTCAACACCAAATTTTGTGTATAAGATAGGCCCTAACTTAAAAAAGACTTTTGAAACAAATTCAAAGAATAAGGGTAGATATGGCACCACAAAGTGTGGGAATTGTACACAATGTAAGTATATATTTATGGAGGAAACCATTACTATAGAAAATTCTTTAAGAACTCAAGTTAGATTTATAAAAGGAAATTGTCAGACTATAGGAGTGGTATACTTGGCTATGTGTAAATCCTGTCCCAGTTTTTACATAGGTAAAACAGAAAGACGATAGAGGGACAGGATATACGAACACACATACCAAATATCCACAAAAAAATGTAACAATGCCCTATATAGACACATAAATACAAGTCAGAACTGTACAGAATTTTGGTTTGGAATATTAGAGAAAGTGTCACAAAATCCTAGGGGTGGGGACTACAGAAGTTACATAGATGAAATAGAAACAAGATGGCATATTAAGTTACAAGCAAGTCAAACCCCAGGGTTAAATGAAATTATATTGATTAAGCCCTTATTATATAAGAAAATGGATTCTATGAAATAAACACAAATAGAAGTAATATATATATATATATATATACATACATATATATATATATATATATATATATATATAAAAAGAGTAGAAAAGTTCGAAGAAAGACACTGTCCAGTTTGATGAGTAGGTGTGAATGACTTAAACATTTTAATGAATGACATTTTAACAAAAGACATTTTAATAAAGTGGTTTTACAAACATTTTTTACAGTTTTGTATAATTGAGGATTCTTAACAATTTTAGATGTGGTGTTTTAAATGTATTTTTTTGAATGAGTCATAGATAATTAATGATGTCATCATGTAGTAACTATTTAAAGGGGGAAACTGTTTAGAGACACAGATTCTGGTGAAATTCCTATGTACAGGGAAGAAAGCGCTCAATCTGGTAACTGTATGGAATTGTGTGGAACTTTTGTAATAAAGAAGGACTTTGAGGGTATCCAGCCGTGGCAGTGTATTTTTTGTGATTAAAAGAACATACGTTACCAGATCATGTTAAAGCTAAATTACTGGATGCACCTTTACTGCAGGATGTTTTATTTGGAGTCAAGGCAGAAGTGGTATTAAAGAAAATGGAGGATAAGGCAAAATCTATGCAAACAGTGAAGGATTTCTTACAGGTTCAGCTTCCTCGATTTAGTAGAAACTGGCCAACAAAGAATTGGTCCTTTCCAGTTAATGACAGACCTCAAAGGGGCAGATACAGACAGCCAAGAGGTAGAGGTCAACCACAAGGTCCTTACAGGCCTCGACAATGGGGTGCATCAGGCCAGAAAGAAGGGGAAGACAGGCACCAACCATATAAAAAACAGCCCCAATGATTTCCCACTCCAGCTGCCAAACAACTCACTCTTGGCAGCCCCTTTGGGAGGACAACTGGTACTTTTTTATCACAATTGGCATATGATCACCCAAGACAAACGGGTTCTCAATATTATTTCAAAAGGTTACAGGTTCCACTTTCACACTCTGCCAAGATTAAAAGGAATGCCAAATCTGCCACTAAATCAATGGACAGAGGCCCAAAAACAAATTATGGCACTCATGAACATGGGAGCTATTCAAAAGGTACCACCACAGGAACAAGAGCAAGGATTTTACTCAAGACTCTTCCTGGTTCCCAGAAAAGGCAAAGCCTGGAGACCCATTCTGGATCTTTTTTTCACTAAACAATTACCTGGATGTTCCGAAATTCAAAATGTTGACATTACAGCAGCTTCTTCCCATGCTGGGCAAGCAAGTTGGCTCGTGACTTTGGACCTCAAGGAGGCATACCTGCATGTCCCTATCAGACAAAACTGCAGAAGATACCTCAGGTTCTTAGCTGGTCCAATGCACTATCAATTCTCTGCACTGCCCTTTGGATTATCTACTGCGCCCAGGGTCTTCACAAAGTGCCTGGCACCAGTAATTGCATTTTGCAGACAGAAAGGAATTCAAATTTACCCATACCTGGACGACTGCCTGATTCAAGCAGAGAGCAAGGACATTCTTCTACAGCATCTGGCATTTGTAAAAAAGTTAAGTTGCCTGGGGTACACAGTAAACGAAAAGAAATCAAAACTAGTGCCCTCACAAGAGATAATATTCCTGGGTGCCAGCTTGAACACAACGGCCCAGGTGGCTTTTCTCATGCCAGTCAAACAAGAACAACTGACACAATACTTTCAATTGATGGCAACAAAGACCCAACTCCATGCAAGAAAAATTCTGCAGGCCTTGGGCTTCATGGCATCTTGCATACTACTAATTCCATATGCCAGACTGCATATGAGGAAACTACAATGGTACCTAAAGAATGTATGGTCTCAACACTGTCAAAGTTTGGAAACAGTTATACCACTAATACCTTGCCTTTAACAGGAGTTTCAATGGTGGGCTCAAGCTTGTCACCTCAACAAGGGACAGCCTTTCACTCAACCCACAGCCAGGCAAACACTGACAACAGATGCATCGGATTACGCCTGGGGAGCACACATGGCAGGAAAATGTATTCAGGGCAAGTGGTCCGCAGAACAAAGGCATCTTCACATCAATCAAAAAGAGATGCTAGCTGTACAAAATGCCCTTATAGCTTTCAAGGACCTGTTGCATCCAGGACAACTACTACTAAAGACAGACAACACCACAGTTATGTGGTACATAAACAAGCAAGGGGGCACTCACTCCTACCCCCTCTGCAGATAAGCCATGACCTTGTGGAACACAGCTGTAAACTATCAAGTTCATTTACAAGCACAATTCCTGCCAGGAGAGAAAAACACACTGGCAGACGACTTAAGCAGAAATATCATGGATCCCCACGAATGGGAATTGAATCATCGAATATTCAGAATGATAACAAAGAAATGGTGGAGCCCGGACATAGATCTGTTTGCCTCCCCAATGAATTGCCAGCTAAAGAAATTCTGCACAAGGAGTTACCATCCGCAAGCATGGAAAGTGGATGCCCTCTCATTCATCTGGACAAACCTACAAGTATATGCTTTTCCACCACTGCCTCTTCTCCCAAAGGTACTCATAAAAGCCAGGCAAGAAGAGCCAAAAATGATCTTGATTGTACCAAACTGGCAACGCCAGCACTAGTACCCAATCTTAAAAAACTTAGCACAAGGACCACCCTGGATTTTGCCTCAAATACCACATCTGCTATCGCAGCACAACAGTCAGTTACTCCACAGCCAGCTAAAGACACAAAACCTAGCTGCATAGAAAATTCCCTAGCCACGCAAGCAATGCCTCTCTCCAAAGCAGTTATGGATGTCATTCTGGAGGCCAGAAGGCCTAGTACCAGGAAAGCCTACTCGGATAAATGGAACAGATTCTGTGCCTGGAACCAGGCTCACAGCCTTGATCCTCTTGTGCCAAACATTCCTCAGATACTACAATATTTGACTGAGATGCTGGACAAAGGCCTCTCCTTTTCATCCATCAAGATCCATGCCCCTGCCATCTCTGCACATTACAATACGGATCCACCAATTTTATCTAATCCTTTGCTAAAACAATACCTCAGAGGGGCTAAAAACATAAGACCGCCCCGTAGAGCACCTACTCCAACTTGGGACCTCAACTTTGTTTTGGAAAAATTAACTTTACCTCCTTTTGAACCAGCTAGCACGGCAGAATTAAAATACATTTCTTGGAAAACTGCTCTGCTCCTGACAATAACTTCTGCAAGAAGAGTTTCAGAATTACAGGCACTAATGGCAGTGGAACCTTTCCTCATTTTCCACCAGGACAGGGTGTCCTTAAGAACTAACCCTACGTTTATGCCTAAGGTGGTTTCAAGTGCGTCTCTAAACCAAACCATTCACTTGCCTACTTTTTATCCAAAATCACAGAATAAAGGGGAAAGACTACTGCATTCATTGGACATTCACAGGCAGTTATGCTTCTACTTGGACCAAACCAAAGCTTTCAGAAAATCTGAGCAATTATTGGTAGCATATGCTGCAGCAGCACAGGGAAAAGCCATTTCAAAACAGATATTTCAAAATGGATAGGACATTGTATACATTTCTGCTACACATACCATGGAAAACCTGTACCTAGCAGCATTAAATCTCACTCCACCAGGGCAGCAGCCACTTCAACTGCCTTCCTCAGGGGAGTGCCTACCCAAGGATATTTTGGAAGCAGCAACTTGAAGTTCTGTGCATACCTTCACCAAGCATTACCATCTGCCTCTATACTCTAAATTCAGAGCTGGCTTCACCTCTGCAGTGCTGCAGGGCCTTATAGCCACCCCTAATGCCTTATAGAACCAACCACCCTACCTCATCTTTGGGATTCTACCCAAGTGTAATGACTGCAGCAGTGTCACACGATGAACATAGTACAGTTTTGTACCTACCATAAATGTAGATGTTCGAGTGTAGACACTGCTGCAGTCCAGGTTACCCTCCCTCTTTCCCCTCTTACTGGCTAGTACATACCTAGTTCCTCTACCTTTTACTAGCTATGGGGAGTATTTGCTGGTAGCTGAAAGTATGTTGTTTGCATTTCTTATGTATGTTTTATTAGCAATTTGAATTGCCTACCTATTTGGGGGCACCTGACATCTGGGGCAAGAAAAACTGAAGAAAATGGCGTTGGCTGCATCTTGTATACCTCTGTCACACTGACGTCAGGGCGGAGGCGACAGCAACCGACGCCGGACCAAGACTTTGGAACTCAGGCCGACTGGGGAACTGCCTGACGGCAGGATAACCCAAGTGTAATGATTGCAGCAGTGTCTACACTCGAACATCTACATTTATGGTAGGTACAAAACTGCACTTTTCATGCACTCCGAAATTTTTGGCAGTTGTTGCCTTTCTTTCCTGAAGCAGTACTGTTACTGTTCTCATCTTAATGTACTTTGTGCCTTATCTTCTTCTTCTTTTGATACAGTTCCCCTTAGCTGTCACCTGCTCTTTGTTCTTTCTCCTGTCATCACTGTTGTGTGACTTAACTTGTAGCTCCTTCTGCTGCTGTTTGCCCATATCTGCCAGTGGGAGTTTTGTCTCGGTCATCAGTGGGACTAAGACCTGCAGGTCTTAGCCCAGCACCTAAAACTTTCCCCTCTATCCGTAATACTTCATATGTAAGGACTCCTCTCCAGATGTTTTAGCCCCACATTCGACTCTGGTTGAACTGTCAATTAACAGCTCCAGGTTTTCAGTGAATTTGTTGCTGCTTTAGAGAATGTGTTTGCTTCTTGCTGTCACTGTGAATAATTGTTATATCTTATTTCATCTGTTCATCCATTCCAGCTGTTTGCTGTAGAGCTGCTTGTCAGATCCAACCTGGCTATATGTTAGTGCTGTTAGCCTCAAGCTCCTTCAATTTCTTCCCTCCCATAATTCCCCTGAGCCGCTTCGAGCTTTAGGTCAAGTTTGCTGCCATTGTGAATGGATGATCATCAAATAAATATCAGCCAAGTGCTCAAGCAATTCTCTAAATTTTTAGATTTTCTCCCTTCTTCTTCTTTCGACTTTTCCCGGTTAGGGGTCGCCACAGTGGAACTCCGGTCCACTAATGATTGGCAGTAGATTTTTACAGTGCCGAGGTGCCAGCCCGATGCCCAACCTTCAACGAAGGCATGCCCATTCACGCATGTCTGTCAAACTCCACTCGACCACAGGGAGGACATGCAGACTCCACACAGAAGGCGCTCCAGCCGAGACTCGAACGGGAGAACTTCTTGCTGTGAGGTGACAACGCTACCGCTGCACTACCGCAGCTTACTTCTCTTTCAGTACACTAATATCTTTAATTAAGCACCATGTAACCCACAACGATTTAGCAATGTTCCAATACACCACAATATTTTTGCCCGCTTAAAGGATGTCATCATCAAAATATTCACTAATAAAAATTGAGACCTTGTTCAGGTTCATGCAACAATTAACAAAATAGCAACATAACTACAGCAGGCACATTTATTACACACACAAAAAAAATCATATTGCGAAATTCACATAATGTATACCGCTCCCAATGTTTTCAGCACATCATTTTAGACAATTCATGTAAACCTCATACATTTATATAACCTTCACATTTAACAGTGCCTAGAACTTAGTAACCGCATATAAAACAGTGCAAGAAACTTGTGGGTGTGGAAGTTGTTCAATTCCTGTATGTCTTGTTAATCACTATTTATTAAAAAATCAGAAAAAAATCAAAAAATGGTAGTAGAAGCAGTGAACTTAAAAACGTCCTAAATTAAAAAATAAAAACATATTTTGATATATTATTAATATCATACAGAATTACTAACTCTTGTAGGTATTCAGAAGTAACCAAGCAGGGTAGACAGTCTGTCTCCAGTCGAAAATCCTTTATTAAGCATTTAAGTATTAAACACACTGTGCATGTCTGTAAGATCTGTTCTGCAATGAAGTTCTGATGAAGTACAAGATGAATACAACTCCCAGAGTGAGAAAGATGAACAAACTTGTGACTTCTGTTTAATCACTATTTTTTGTAATACGTGTTATATTTCAAATCTTTCAAAATGCACTGCCCATTTTTAATGCAGTTTTTAAGCACCCAGAAGCTTTTACTGCTCATTTCAGTTACACTGTATGCAAGCACAGGCACACACACACACACACACACACACACACACACACACACACACACACACACACACACACACACACACACACACACACATGCGTGTGTGTGTGTGTGTGTGTATATATGTGTGTGTGTGTGTATATATATATATATATATATATATATATGTGTGTGTGTATGTATATATATATATATATGTGTGTGTGTGTGTATATATATATATATATATATATATATATATATATATATATATATATATATATATATAAAACTATTCTGTAAATATTTTATTTCACTTTGATATTGAATGTAGCATTTATGTAGTTTAGTTATTTAGCTGTGCTTAGGCCAGTTGCTTGGCATATTTCCTTCATCTTTTCTAAAGTTCTTTTTGTTAATTTTTCAGTGAAATTTGTTCTTTAAACTGTACACAGGTCAATTCCAGCAGTGGCTATTGAGGTAAGTGACAAATCTCCACCCAATGCCTCTAATGTACACCTTTCAGAATGGGAGCTCTCACAATTTATTTCTTCCAGGCTGCGTTCTGCTGTTACCATAATATTTTCTCAATACATCTAAAGCCAGTTGGGAACGTATGATGAGGACTTTTTGAAGACACTGATAACGTTTGGTATCATCCCGTCCCCACTTTTACCTCTTTTAGCTCTTTCCTCATGGACTGCCTTCATACCAGTAGTTTTGCAGCCCATTTTGCCTCACAGATCCTGTATGTTTGGTATTAATTGTGATGCATCCAACATATTTAACACCAAAAACTTTGGTCTCAAGACTGATCACTCAATGCCAGGTATTTGGTGCTGTCTTTAGCTCCAACATTTTTTGGGAACATTTTCAGTGTCGAAGACAGCAGCCCTCATGCTGTTGCACTGATCACTATGTCAAGGCATTATGTGTTCTCAGTGTTGGGCCTTCTGTCTTTGTCATTGCTTGCCTCTGCTTTGTTAGGGGTTGGGTCATCTCCAGAATCTGAATTCCTGATGCAGATGACTCCCCTGATGGGCCTTTTAGGTAATGGAGAGGATGATAGCCTTCCCATTTAGGCTATAGACAGAGTTTCCACCAGCACCAGGTCCAGCAGCTGTCTTTTTTTTCAACCATTTGTAGACAGCTTCATTGCACAGGGTACTATTCAGCCTGTCCCCCCAACAGAAAAGTGGAAAGGATTCTATTCCAGGCTCCTCCTAGTCCCAAGGAAAGTTGGGCAATGGAGACCAGTCCTAGATCTCTCCCACCTTAATCTCTTCCTGCAAGTCCCCACCTTTCGGATGCACACTTTGCAAACCCTTGTCCCTTCTGATCGTACCTCGGGGGTTCTTGGCCACCCTGGATATGCCTACCTTCACATCCCCATCAGCCCAATTTCAGGAGTTACCTGCTATTTTTAGTGACCTCCTCACATTGTCATTTCTTGGCCTTGCCCTTCGGTCTTTCAACAGCCCAAAGGGCCTTCAAGTGCCTGGCACCTGTGGTGGCCTTCTGCCGGACCCAAGGGATTCAAATATTCCCTTACTTAGATGACCTGCTTATTCAGGTGGATTGCAGAAAATCCCTCCTACTCCATCTTCAGACATCTCTCTCTCTCTCTCTCTCTTGCAGGCACTAGGGTTCAAGATAAATTACCCCAAGTCCAACCTGACACCTTCTCAAGACCTTTTCTTCTTGGGGTGCAGAATTTGGATGGATATCATGAAGGCCTTCCTACCTCCCCAAAAGGTGGAAAGCTTAAGGCAGTACCTGCTCACTGTCCTTCAGACCACGGAATTGACTGCCAGGCAGTACCTCAGGCTACTGGGCCACATGGCATCGACTATTCCCATGTTACCATTGGCAAGACTTCACATGAGAAAGCTACAATGGTACCTAAGATCCATATGGACTCAGCACTCTCATCCCCTGGAATTCGAGATCCCCGTCTTACCTTGCCTCAAGAAAAGAGGTTCAGTGTTGGCTGAATCAGGTGAGCTACAACCCAGGTCTGCCTCTTCAAGTCCACCTGCCAGTGCAGGAAATGTACACGGATGCCTCAGACCTGGGGTGGGGAGCAACTATGAGCTCCCAAAGAGTCAAGGGTACTTGGCCAGACTCCTCCAAACAGGGCCATATCATTATCAGAGAGATGAGAGCAATATTTTTGGCCCTGAAGGCCTTTCAGCCTGCACTGAAACAAGGCCCATTGCAACTGTTCACAGACAACACCACAGATGTTCTTTGTGTTTCACTGTTGCAGTCATCACCTGTGGGTTATCTCTGCTGTAGTAGCCCTTGGCCGGCCTGAATACCAGAGTCAATGTTTTTCTGCGTCGGCTGCAGTCGCCTGTAGTCTGACGTCAGGTCATCAGTGCTATAAAGCAAGGCAGCCGACATCATTACTTCAGTCTTTCTTGCCGTGGAACCCATAGCAGAAGCAGTTCGCACAAGTGCCAGTCGGTTGCTACCAGAATTTGAATTTCAGCTGAAAATGTCTAAAGCTAAGTACACCGTTGGGGACCCTTTTTTCTTGCACTAACCAATGTCCAAAAAAGTTAACGGTTGTCTCGCCTGTGGAAAGCAGAACCCACACCAAGACTTCCATTCTTACTGTGTCACTCGTTTAGTCCCAAACCACGACGTTCCCCATTGCTGGTTCTGTGCCCTCTTTAATGCAAGAACCAGTCGCTGTAGAGCTCTTATTGTAGACAGTTATTTTCGTGTTCCATCTTTGCATTCCGATATGGCATCCATCAGCCAACAATCCTTGGAAATTCCGAAAAAATGCAGAGATAGCGATAGAGACAGACCAAACAAGGCTAAGCCTTCTGACGACTCTACCGCTAAGCAAGTCATCAGTTCTCTGGAATTCAGTGAGGTGCTTTTGCAGTCCCTGATGCCCAATTTGATATCTACGCAGGCCTCACCAAGACCCTTTCGGAGTCTGGTATGCCACAGAAATCTTCTTAGTCTTCCGAGCCTTTGGCTGTCTCTGCCTCGGTTGGGTCCAGAGCTGCGACCCAGGCACCAGCTTCCGAGGAGACCTTTTGCACTACCGAATCTAGACAAAAAAATGACATCATCTCATCCAGCTACCGTTTCTCTCAGACCGATGGATTCTCTCAGGCCTAGAAGCCAGGCCACTCCTAGAAAAGCTGCTTCTAGCCACCATCTTGTTCCTGCTCCACCACCCCAAGCACAAATGCTTAAAATGGTGGAGGATCTCATCTCCCTTATCCAGGGTAGTCAGGCCACAACTTCTAAAAGGAAAATGCACCCTTCTCCAGAAACTGACAGAACAGGATTCTGAGGAATCTGACTATTCAGATTTTAAAGAGGAACAGCAACCTCTGACTGCTTATGAGGATTCAGATGCAGAGGAATCCATCTTTTCTGCCTCCCCTCCAGAGGACCTTTCCTTTGGGGAAACCCTTCACACCCTCAGGGAACATTTCCAATGGGAATCACAGGACTTCCCCAGTCTAAGAAAAGACAGAGAGTTTTTGGACCTGCCACAGCACAGACCTGTGGCCACCCCCCCCCATTTTAGAAGTGGTGGATGATGTTTTCCATGAATCCAGCTTTAGCCCCTGACACCCTCCCACCTGCTCCCAGTAAACCTGACAGATATTACAGAGTACCGGATTCTCACAAATACCTGTACAGAAATCCTGCTGCAGACTCAGAAGTCATTACACAGGGACCTAAAGGAGCTAAGACTAGTTCTGCAAAGAATCCTATTCCTTCTGACAAGGATTCCAGAGCTCTGGACAGATTGGGTAAAAAAGTATACACCTCCCCTTAGCTATCAGTACACTCAGCTGTCAGTTCCACATGTTAAAATATCAACAACAAACTTTGGAACTATTAAAACAAATGATTTCTACTTTTCCTGACTGTGCCAATTCAAAAGAGTTAGCAGATTTACTGCACTCTGCTTGTCAAGTGGCCAAACAGTCGTTACACTGTGGATATGATGCCCTAGAAGCCTCTAGCAGGGTAGCATTGTCAGGATCTGTCATTAGGAGACATGCATGGCTGAAGGAACAACCTCTTCCTGATCATGTCAAGTCTAAACTTATTGATGCACCCCTGGATAAGGACTGCTTGTTTAGAGTAAAACCAGAAGAGGTGCTTAAAAATATGGAAGACAAAGCAAAATCTATGCAGACAAAAAATTTCTTTCGGGTTCTACCTCCCAGGTTCAGCAGGAACTTTCCCTCTAAGCACTGGTCCTTCCCTGCACCTAGCAGACAGGGCCAAGGCAGGGACAGACCATCCAGGCCCCTATCCCAGGGCCAGCAGAGAAGCAAACAGTGGACCACTTCCACCCCAAAGGCAGGGAGTTCTAAGCCACCCTTCTATGGCAAAAACTCCCAATGACTCCCCCTCCCCCTCTGCCCTCTCTTCACTCACCAAAGGCTAGGAGGAAGGCTTTCCCTCTTCAATGAAAATTGGCTTTCTGTGTCAAAGGACCAATTCTCCTTCAATGAATGCCCAATTCCAAGAGGGTATCCAGACTTGCCTCCAAGTCAGTGAGCAGAGGCATTGAAACGGGTCCAAACTCTCATATCCCAGGGGGCAGTAGACCCTGTCCCCTCAGATCAAGCAGGCAAAGGTTTTTATTCTAAATATTCCTTGTTCCAACAAAAGAGGGCACGTGGCGCCCCATTCTGGATCTATCCATTCTGAACACATCCCTAGTGGTCCCCAGATTTAATATGTTAACTTTGCAGCAGCTTCTGCTTATGCTGACAAAAAATGCCTGGCTAGTGACCCTAGATCTAAAAGATGCCTACCTCCGCATCCCCATAAGGGAATCCTGCAGGAAATACCTGCACTTCAGAGCAGGGTCATAACACTTTCAATTCTCTGCGCTGCTCTTTGGCTTATCCACTGCACCCAGAGTATTCACCAAATGCTTAGCCCCAGCCGTAGCATTTTGCAGACAGAGAAATGTACAGATTTACCCTTACCTGGATGACTGCCTCATTCAGGCAGAGTGCAAAGAAAAACTGCTCCAGGACCTTCTCTTTGTCAAATCCCTTCCAACTTCCCCAGAGTTCACCATCAACGAGAAAAAATCAAAGCAACCTCCCACCAGGAAGATCATTTTCTTGGGAGCTCTTCCCGCAGAAAAGCAGAGCTTCCTGCCTCTCTACTTTACCCAGCTGGCTTCCAGAAGTCACCTCACTGTGAGGAAGTTCCTGCAAGCCTTGGGGTACACGGCATCTTGCATCCTTCTAGTTCCTCTGGCCAGGCTTCACATGAGAAAACTTCAGTGGTATCTAAAGAACCTTTGGTGTCAGCACTCTCAGTCTCTAGAGATCTCTCCCCCTCTGACCCCATGTATAAGGGCCGAGTTTCTCTGGTGGGCAGAGGTGTGTGCTAAAAACAAGGATCTTCCCTTCATCTTCTGCCCTACCGGCCAGACCATTACCACAGATGCCTCAATACATTGCTTGGGGCGCTCACCTAGTAGGCAGGTGCACCCAAGGTCTTTGGGATGCCCACCACCTTCTTTTACACATCAGTCACAAAGAAATTATGGCAGTACATAAGGCTCTGACATCCTTCAAACCCCATCTCAGGCCAGGGGTTCTCTTTATAAAAACAGACAGCACCACAGTAATGTTGTATATCAACAAACGGGGGGACCCAGTCTTACCCTCTGTGCATGCTAGCCATGAACCTCCAGCTGACAGCCGCCTCCATGGGTCTACACCTAATTGCCCAATACCTACCAGGGGTCAACAACACCCTGGCAAACCACCTAAGCAGAAACTTACTGGACCCCCATGAATGGCAGCTCCACAGGGAAATCTTTCTGCAAATCACTCAGGAGTGGGGGACTCCAGAGGTAGATCTCTTTGCTTTGCACCTCAACCACCAGCTACAGAAGTTCTGTACCAGGGAGTATCCCCTCCTAGCATGGAGGGTGGATGCCTTGACCTTCTCCTGGAACTCCCTTTTTGTGTGCGCGTTCCGTCCTCTGCCTCTTATTCCCAAGGTACTGATCAGAATAAGGGAGGAGAGACCAAAGGCCATCCTCATTGCTCCAGATTGGCCCAGACAGCATTGGTACCCCTTATTGCACAGCCTGACCTTACAGCCCCCCAAGCACCTTCCCCTGATCTCAGACCAATTGACCCAGTTGGGGGGGGGGGGATATTGCACCTTGACTTGCAGACTTTCAATCTTTCAGCATGGCTTATACTTTAAAAGCTAACAAGGAGTCCTGTTAAGCAAACAGGTCCTAGACATTATCACAGAGGGTGGAAGGGCCCAGCACCAGAAAATCTTACACAGGGAAATGGAAAAGATTCTGCTGCTGGAGCCATTCCAGAGGGGCCAGTACCTCACATCCTTCCATCCCTCTTATCTTGGATTACCTAGCTTTGTTACTCAAAAGTGGCCTCTCCTCTTCTATTAAAATCCATGCCTCAGCCATTTCAGTCCATTACGATTCAGACCTTACCCCTCTTCTCTCATCCTTTGATTAAACAATTCCTCAGAGACCTCCCACACCAGCCTGGGACCTGAATTATGTTTTAGAAAAACTAACCTTACCTCCTTTCGAACCTGCTGCTTCAACACAATTGAAATACCTCTCCTGGAAGACTGCATTCCTACTATCACCTCAGCCAGAAGAGTTTCAGAACTTCAGGCACTCATGGCTATTGAGCCCTTCATCATTTTCCATGCAGACAGGCTCTCCCTGAGGACTAACCCCTCCTTTATGGTCAAGGTGGTATCTGATGTGACCCTCAACCAGGCCATACACCTACCTACTTTCTTTCCAAACCCTCAAAACAAGGAGGGAAGAATTCTGCGCTTGCTAGACATGCACAGACAATTCAGATACTCTCTGGACCTTACTAAACCCTTCAGAAAAACAGACCAGCTGCTTTCAGCTTTGTCCCAGGGGCAGAGGGAAAGCCCATTTCCAAGCAAACCATTTCCAAATGGATATCACACTGTATCCATTTCTGCTACAGACTACATGGGAACCCCCCCCAAGTCTATTTGTACCCATTCCACTTGAGCAGTCTCCACTTCCACAGCCTTCCTCAGAGGAGTCCCCACCAGGGACATCTTGGAAGCTGCCACCTGGACCTCTGTCCATACCTTTACAAAGCATTTCTACCTACCTCTTTTTTTCTAAGTCTAGGGTAGGGTTTGCTTCTGCAGTTCTGCAGGGCTTGCTGACCCATGCCTAGGGCTCTATCCTATCCTTCCACCCCTCTCCTCAGCTTTGGGAATCCTCCCACAGGTGATGACTGCAACAGTGAAACACGAAGAACATAGTATAGTTGTGTACACTTAACCATAAATGTAGATGTTCAAGTGTATTCACTGCTGCAGTCCTGGTTTCCCTCCCTCCATCCCCCTTATATCCTCTTCCCCTAGGGGGACATAAGCTTCCCACGGTGGCTTTTAGCCACCAGGACCACTTTACCTTATTTCCTTGTGCTTCTGATGGGTTATGGCAATAAATACTGATTTAATGATGTCGGCCTCCTTGCTTTATAGCACTGACGGCCTGACGTCAGACTACAGGCGACTGCAGCCGATGCAGAAAAACATTGACTCTGGTATTCAGGCCAGCCGAGGTCTACCACAGCAGGGATAACCCACAGGTGATGACTGCAACATTGAATACACTCAAACATCTACATTTATGGTAAGTGTATCCATCTGTACGTTCTGTGGTACGTCAACAAGCAGGGGAGAACAAAATCATATTTTTGCTATGCAGACTAACTCTTCTAGTGTGGGAGCTGGCCATAAAACAGGAAGTCAGACTTCAACCAGTGTACATCCCTTCAGAAGAGAATTCTCAGGCCGACACCTTAAGTAGGTCCATGTCACAGTCCCACGAAATGCTCCACAGAGATGTGTTCTTGGACATAGTCCACAGATGGGGTACACCTGAAATAGACCTGTTTGCCTCGCCCCATGAACAGACAACTTCCATCCTTTTGCACCAAGCTGCCCAGCTGTCTGGTGAGGGCAACAGACACTTTTCAATCTCCTGGAAGGGGATGTTTCTTTATCCATTCCCCCTTTCCCACTTCTTCAGAAAGTCCTACTGAAAATTCAGCAGGACAGATCAAAAATCTTGTTGTTGGTCCCCTTTTGGCCAAGACAGGACTGGTTCCCCTTCTCCTGCATTTAACCAAGCGCAGTCAACACAAGTTACCCCACAGAGTGGACCTTCTCACACAGGATAAGGGTTTACTAATCCATCCACACTGGCAATCTGTACATCTCAAGTGGGTGATAGAATTCTAATCCCTTACAGACACTTATACAATGAGGACATGCTCACAGTTGTGCAGGAGGTCAGGAAACCTAATACTAGGAGATCTTGTGTATCTAAATGGAAAATATTCTCCATATGGTGTCTTCAAAGACAGTTGAACCCCATTTGGTTTGATGTCCCTTTGATACTGTCCTACCTGTGTGAACTTTTGCAGATAGGGTTAGAGTACTCCTCCATCAAGACTCACGTGGCTGCCATTTCAGCTTGTCTGGCTCTAGATCCCCCTTTGGCTTCCAGATTACCTACAAAGTTGTTCCTAAAGGGAATGCTGCACCCCAGTCCCCCAGGAAACCTATCCCCTCTCCCTGGGACCTGAATTATGTCTTGGAGAAGCTCACGGTACCCACTTTTGAACCAACCTCCAAGGCGTCTCTGAAACACTGCACATGGAAAACAGTTTTCCAGTGGCTTTGACATTGGCTAGAAGAGTGTTTGAGTTGCAAGCTGTCATGGCCTTCCCCCTTTCCTCATGTTCCACAAAGACAGGGTAACCCTTAGGACCAATCCTTCCTTTATGTCCAAGGTGGTCAATGACCTTTCCTTAAACCAAGCTGTTCACCTCCCCACCTTGTTTTCTCATCCTCAGAGTGGCAGTGAGAGAGTCTTACATTCCATTGATGTGCACAGACAATTCAGGTTCTACTTAGACAAGGCTAAATCTATCAGAAAATCTGACCACTTGTTTGTCTCCTTCCACCCCAGGGCCCTGGGGAAAGCTGTAACAAAACAGACAATTTCAACTTTGATTTCAAAGGCAGTTACCTTCTGTTATGCACATCATGAGAAATCCTTGGGGGTCCAAGGTTGAAGCACACTCCATTAGGGCCATGCCTTCATCAGAAGCCTTCTTTAAGGGATTATAGACACTGCCACCATTTTAGAGGCAGCTACATGGACATCTGTCCACACATTCACCAAGCATTACAAATTAGACCAAATTAATTGATCCAGAGCTGGATTTGCCAGGGTAATCCTCCATGGATGTTTGGAAAATTCTTCCAGGCCACCACCCTCTACCTCACAGTGAGCTTTGGCACTCACCCAAGAGTATAGAATACTGCAACATGAGAATAGAAGGACATAAAATAGTTGTGTAAAATCTTACCATAACCATAGATGTCTTTCTCTTCCATGTTACAGTGTTCTATCCCTCCATCCTTCCCCGCCTGTTCACATTATGGCTCTTCTTGGGTGGCACTGAACTTACACAATTTGGCCTGGGATTGGTGTCCGACTGGAGCACTCAGTTCTGAGGTCTGGTGTGTGCAGATGTCACTTTTATGGCCCATTTACCTCTAACCATGTCAGATGTCCCACGCACCTAGCAGTAGCTGCAAGCTTTTGAATACTGGCTGAACGTTTAGGTAGCAAGAGGAGGAAACCCGAGAGTACACAGTACTGCAACATGGAAGAGAGGAACATCTATGGTTATGGTAAAATTTACACAACTTTTCTTTCTCAATGTTGGGCCTTCTGTCTTCGTCATTGCTTGCCTCTGTTTCAGTAGGGGTTGGGTCATCTGTAGAATCTGAATTCCTGATGCAGATGTCTCCCTGATAGGCCTTTTATGTAATGGAGAGGATGATAGCCTTCCCATCAAGGCTATTGACAGAGCTTTCACCAGCACCAGGTCCACTCAGAGAAATCTTACTGTCAGTGCCTCAGTCATCTCATTATAGCTTCTAGGGACAAAGCGGAGGGAAAATCCTCAAAGAATCTGTGCACACTCCCACAGAATCCTCTGGAGACTCTGATTAGTCCCACTTGGAGATTCCCAGGAAGAGGATGCCTAAAAGGAGACACTTGGACTCTCCCATGGAATCCCTGTTATTGGACATAGATGTTGATGATAGAGAGGGTCTTCACAGCCCCCTCCCAAAGATGCCTTATTTAGTGAAGTCCTTGAATTAATCAGACAGAAGGGATCCTGGCCCTCCAAATTGCTTTCTCAGGATGAGGAAGTGATTCTGCTCTACCTCTTAGTGGTCCTGCTAACAGATTGTCTAACTGACCTGGTTGTTAAGATGCCACGGCAGGAACTAGATACTACTGAAACAAAACCCTGACAAAATTCTGTGTCCTCCTAAAGATATGCAGCACTGGTCAAATGACCTTCTGATTGTAACCAACCACCAAAACAGAGGTCACAAATAAGTCTTCTGCTGTCCATCATCCTAATCAAGAATCTAGGACAAGTAGAATGGGCAAGCATGCCTATACCTCAGGAATTGTCATCCTGAAGGTATTAAATTGCTTAACTCATGCGAACCACTTCAAAGGGACCTAGTACAACAGTCTATGAATACTTTACACAAGATGCTTACACAGGACTCTTAAGAAACAACTGGAGACAGTGAACCCCTCCATGTGCCTGCTTCATAACACAGTCAATGGAGGGGCTAGGGCAGCAGATAGGGGTAAAAAATAAAATATTTTTATTTTTTGTCTCTCTCAGATTTCTGTTTTTCTGTAGGTAAGTGCAGTAGCTGTTGCAAGATGCTCCTTCCCTGTCTTATTTAGAAGCCATTTTGTGCAACAGTTTAATTTTACTGCTGTGTGAAGTGTCTGGGTTATATTCAGGATAGAAAAGAAACAGGACTCTTAGTCCTTCAAAAAATGTAAGTGTGGGGTGAAAATTCCAACCCCAGAATAAGTGTGCTAACTGTGCTAAATGTTTAGGGCTGCATTTTCCTAAAGATGTCAAATTTGTTCCAACTTCAAACCTTTGACTTTGAAGGAAGGAAAGAAAGAATCGAATGGAGATGGGAGAACCTCGAGGTTACCCCTGCTACTGTGTCTCCATTTAGGCCTTGTCCTTCCAACTCCAAGGGTCATTCCAAGGGCTCAATTTAGAGAAAGTCTGAAGTCGGTAGAGAAAATGTGCTTGGTTTTAAGAAATCAAACTCTACAGATGTTGCTGCCATTTCTAAATCATTTTTCTGCTGCTCTGGATGTGCTTCTTGTTGAGTCCATACTTTCCAGCCACCCCCCCCCCCCCGATCCTGGAAAATGTCAGTCATTTTAGAGCCCAGGCTGCATATCACCATCTCTTATCACCTGCTGGCTTCAAGTCCCATAAGTTCATGTAATTCCGGTTAGACTACAGAAGAATGTGGCAAACATTTTTCAGTGTTCAGTAGATGTGCTCCCAGTTGTGTTCCCCAGCTAAAATTGGCAACTCGCAATATCATCCATGTCCACTTTTTCAGATTTGGATCCTGACCCTTCCCCATTGGGGACACTTTGCTCTTCCATTTACTTAAACTCCGTCAGTCAACCCGTCATCTCATTATTGGTATAAAAGTTGATGGCATTTCAAGGTCAATACCCACAGCCTTAATGGCTACTACATTAGCCTTGATAATAGTCTCATAATTTCTGACCATAGTGCCTTTGAGGTTGGTGCTTCTGTCAGTGTTGGAGGTTGATTTATTAGGGTCATCCTTAGTCTTGTTTCTTTTGGGGCCAAATATTCCATCCCCAGACCAGGTTGTTGATGTCTGCAACCTTAATGAAGCTTACAAATAAACATTCCACTGGTGCAATGGCAACTTTGCAAGCTGCCTTCAAAAGTCTCTCTGCATGACATTTATGTGACCACCACATTTCTATCAGCGAACAGTTTCAGAAGGCAGTACATATGCGATGTAGTTTCCAGGTCTAGTTCTTCCTTTCGGGCATTCTTTCATGAGAACCACCCAGGAAGGTCTAACTTGGGATTCTGTCCTGTTGATGACTAAGATGAAACTCCCAACAACAAATGTGAAAGTTACCTCTTTACTGTAACAAGAGGTCTGCATTGGTTGTTTGATCTCCATCACCATACCCTCCCTCCCTTCTCCACTTCAGACTTGGCAGAACTTTAATTGTTGGAAAGTGTTCTGAGAAGATTGAACTGTTTCTGGTTTTACACTCTGCTCCCTGAGCTTACCGTAACAGTAAATGTTTGAAGATGCCATTGTTCAAGTATATGACCCCCATCCCCCTTTCTTCTTCCTTTTTCTTTTTGGCTGAGGTGAAACCCCCATTTGCCTACCATTTTTCCATGTATATCCCGGGTCTATGGGACAAGAAAGCTCTGAGGATTTGATACTCGTACATCCCTTACCAACACAGGGATGTACGAGTACAAAATCCTCAGAGCTTTCTTGTCCACACAGCCTTGTCCTGTAAGTAAGGTCAGATGTACAATATGCGAGGAAGGAGTATCTGAATTTTGGCATACTAGCTTGGCCGTATGATATCCTTGACGAGGTATATCCCATTGGTTAGCATTACTGTAACAGTGATCTAGACGAACATCTATTGTTATGTTAAGTACTTCGCAGCTCTACTTTATGATTATGTAACTTTTAATATAGTCCAAAACCACAAGAAAAACTGGACCACTGGAGGGAGCCAAAACATATTTAAGCGTACACAAAGTTTAATTTCTCCACTTTTCGTCAGTACAGACAGAAATCCTTCCTTTATTTATTGGACATTATTGTTTGTGGTTTACTATACATCGATTTTCTCTTTTTTGTTTTTCAAGTTTGTAACTTTATTTTTGTTTTCTTACTTGCAAGCCTCACTACCTTAACTCCATTTTTTTCCATTTTCTAACCTGCCTCCTCCGTTTTCTGCCTCTGATCTGTCCCAAACCCTCCCCATTTCTTCACTCTCCACAATACTTAAGCTCCTGATACCCTTTTCTGAAATGTACCATTGCCGTTTAAAACTTCTTTTCCTGTAATGATCCTTTCCATCCTGTCCCCCAAAGTACCTGCTCTTCCTCACATATTACCCATGGACTTCCCCTTTCCTCCCTGGTCTTCACTTCACAAGGTTGCAAAAATATCCGAAAGTTCTAATTTTTTTCTGAGAATGCTGAACCCACTTTTCTTGTTTCTTTGATATGGCCATATTGAACATAACTTCCATTTCTTCTCCAACATTTCTTTTACCAAGATGAGACCTGCAAATTTTGCTGATACATTTATGCAGAAATTATGAATTTTTACTAAGCATGCTGATGAATTTTTATTTTGTATCATAAAAAATTCTACTTGCAGTATCAGAGAGAGTTTATCATTAACTGTCACACTTCTGAATCGGGTAGAAAAGTCCCCTAAGTGCAGATGTTCAAGGTATAGTATTCACAAGTTTTGTTACTCTTGTAATAAGAAGTGACACTATATTTTCTACTGATATGAGTATGCTTTCTCAGAGAGGGCAAGCATCTTCTCTACACCCACACCTTTCCATTAGTAATGTATTCCACTTCAAGTCCCGCAACTCTGCAATGACGGAAACCTTTGTTTTTGCAAGAAAGCCAAGGATTTCCTTTTCCCCCTGAGGTTATGTAACTTCCGAGTCAAGGCTTCAGTGTAATATTTCATGAGTTCTCTTTGATTCACTGTTTAAGTAGAATGGGTGTGGGGACTGCAAGTCTTTTCATGGTAGGTGCAGAGAAGCTTTCTGTTTGCACAAAACAAGATTATTTAATCCTGCATATATATTTGTTTTCATTATTTGTTTAAGAGGAATTGATACATAGAAACTGTGTTTAAATGTACTTCCTGTTGGTTGAGATCTCTCACTGAAGCTATGATTTTTTTTGTCTGTTTTTTGTTTTACATGTTGCCTTAGCAGTTTCGTAAGTTACTGTGTGTCCCAGAGCTTACACAAGTAGATGTGTTGAAATAAAATGAATAAATTCACTACAAGCATTTTTTGGCAACTATATTAATTCAGCTATGTTTGTCAGGTACAGTTTCAGTAACATTTGAGGCTTTAAGAAGCCATGAGTCTTAAAAAGACTTTTAACATCCATGCAGCTTGTGTTATGTCTGGAGCATTCACAAAAACTGGCTGAAATTGAAGCCTAGATTATGTGGCATTCTTCACAAATGTTTGAAATGTCTGAAACTTGGCTTAAACCTTATTCCCTTTTTCATCTCCACATTAATATCAGTTTCTTATTCTGACTAGGCAGACAATTCCTAAAAAGCTGTGGCTGTGTTGAAATGAGGCATCTACTTGCCTTGTTTCATCTTAGCCTGATGGTATTTTCTTTGAAGCCATGCCCCTGTCATCCTCTAAAGGAGTTGACTACATACCAAAGTGTGCATTCACTTCTGCATATAAATAATTTTAATAGACGATGCAGAATCAAATTAGCTTAATCTTTGGCCCACTTCTCAAAAAAATTGGTTTCATTTAAGCTGTGCAACAACCTGTAAACAAATCACTTGCACTGGTAAGGTTGAGAAATTAATTTACTTGGTTCTTGCTACCTGGCCTGCAGATGCACACTGCATCCTGGATTTCACCTTCCCACATAAATGTTCAGACCTGTTACTTCATTATTTAAAACAGATTTCTGCACTGGATCTGCAGCTGTATGAAAGTACCAGCACATGTTGGAATTCAAAAAACCTTGACATGTACTACATGTCTGCTGAACAGGCCTCCCAAAATGTTGAAGGTGTCCCCAGTCAAAACTATCATCCTGCATTTCTAAGCTTTTGCTTTTTACTCTTTACAAAAAAAAAAAAAAAAGAAAAACAGTCCCTCCTTTTTCATTGGTTCAGAGGAATCAACAGCAAATGCAGTCATCTAATTTGTCACTGCTGTGAAATGTGGTCAAAATGTCTGGCCAGCTTCAGGGATGTAGATAGAGTTAAATTATCTCACCTGTATGGATGTATAGACAGAGTAACTATAAAATGTTCACTGAAGGTTATCTACTGCAGAAAATGACTAGCATATTCCTTAAAAAAATATGCTCTGCCTGAATCATCATTGGTGTTCATGTAGACCAAGCAGCCACCATCCCAAATGAGATTAGCTTGAAATTGCAAACCAAGTACCATTACTAACGCCATTTGTGACTTTTTGTCAGATGTCTGTCAGTTAACAGATAATCCCTCCCTTCGTGTGGCTGATTTGCCATTTCTAGTGACTGGACATAAAGCTTAAACTGTTCTTCTTAGTATTTTTGTAAAGGACATATTCAAAGTAGGTCGTCAGATAAAGGATAATAAAGCCACTTGCACTGCATTGGTTATCCATAAATGCCTCAGTACCTATGTCATGATTATTGTCTGCCTGTTCTTTTTTCTCAGTTACTTTTTATCACTAGTTCCATCCACATTTTTTAGAAAATAGACAACATAACCCTTGCCTTTAAAAATAGTAAAGCTGGTCTTATTTTTCATTATATAGTCCTATATGCTAACCCGCCAGTTCTTTGTCCTGTGCAAAGACTGTACTAGGATCATAGCCTTCCTACTTATAGGCGACTTTAAGCAGACAGTACTGTGATCTGTTTGTTCCCAAGTTGAGCATCCTAAGCATGTGCAATTGGATTGATGAACAGCTTAACTGCTCAGAATTCAAGAGGCTTGTCCCTATCTTGCTTTAATGAATGTCTCTTCATTTGCTGCCTTTGTGCAGTGTTTGTTATGTCTGGCTTTCTGCATCATGGCGAGTGTCTCACATGATTCCCTTTTCACTGCATGTATCCATCTATACATTCATCCTCAACCTCTTTTCCTATTTTGCACATGGTGCCAGAGTATCACTTCCGCAGTGACAATCTTCTTAGGCCAAGGTTTACTCTGCCAGGTGGCTAGTCCTGCCACGGTAGTTCATTCGCACCACTCATTCATGCACACACTCTTACCTGTGGCCAATTTAGAGTGTCCAATCCACATACTGCATGTCTTTGGCATTTGGGAGGAAACCAGACACTGGTATTCCTGCCTGGATTCCTTGCTAGCTGATAATGATTTGGTACACTGTAGGCGCACTCCAAAGAATGCTGAGCTATCCCAGTGCTCATCATACTTGACTGCCTTTTCCTCTGTGCTAGTCACACCCATGCTGTGCTAGATGTTCTTAGCGTTTCACTGTTGCAGTCATCACACTTGGGTTATCTGCCTGCAGGTAGCCCTCAGCTGGCCCAAATACCAGAGTCTTGGGATTTCTGCATCGGATGCTGTCGCCGCATCCATGATGTCAGGGGTATAAAACATGCAGCCGACGTCATTGCATAAACTTTTCTTGCCACACGGGAGGGAGCCCAAAGCAGAAGCAGTTCGCAAGTGCCAGTCGGCCGCTACCTGAAATTTTCATTTTTTGAATTTCAAACCTGAAGTCTTCTAAAGCTAAGTACCCCACTGTGGATCCTTTTTTTTCTTGCTCTAACCGATGTTAGAAAAAGTTAACAATTGTCTTGCCTGTGGAAAGCAAATACCTCACAGAGAATTTCTTTCTTACTGCGTCACCTGTTTAGGCCCAGACCACGACGTCCCTCGCTGTCGGTTTTGTGCCTTGTTCAACGTCCGAACTATTCGTCGTCGGGCTATCTTTGTCGCTAAATTCTTTCGCTCTCTATGTTCATCGTGTTTCACTGTTGCAGTCATTACTCTTGGGTTATCCTGCTGGCAGGCTACCCTCAGTCGGCCAGAATTCCAAAGTCTAGGTCCGGCGTCGGTTGCTGTCACCTCTTCCCTGACGTCAGTGCGCCAGGGGTATAAAAGATGTAGCCGACGCCATTTTCTTCAGTCTTTCTTGCCGCACGGTGCCCGTAGCAAAAGCAGTTCGCAAGTGCCGGTCGGCCAACTCCTGAGATTTTCAAATCCGAATTTCAGAACCAAAGTCTTCATTAAAGCTAAGTACCCCATTGGGGAAACTTTTTTCTTGCTCCAGACCGATGTCAGAAAAAGTTAACAATTGTATTTCTTGTGGGAAGGAAATACCTCATAAAGATTTTCACTCTTACTGTATTCCTTGCCTAGGCCCTGATCACAACGTTGCTAGCTGTCGGTTTTGTGCTAGATTTAACCAACACACTATCAAGCATCGGTTCGATTTTGCATTTCATCACTTTGGCCGAAGATATAATTATATAATGCCGTCGGACCAGCCGACAACTGGAGTTTACAAAAAACGCAAGGAGAAGGATAGGCATCTGAGGTCCAAAACTGACTATGCATCTACTAGGCCAGTCGCCGGTTTTCAGTGAGGGGCTTTCGCAGCCCCTGGCGCCTGCTACCACAGAGCCACAGGCCGCTACAGACTCCCACATGGAGCCGACTGGGCCTCTGGATACTCAAGGTATTGGGCACTCGGAAATCATACCCTCAGATGGGTCCAGAGCCGCTGAGCAGGTATCTGCTTCTGAGGGTGTCTTCAGACCTACACAGCTATATATTAAGCCATCTTCAGCTTCAAAGACAAAGACTAAAGCAGCTCTAAAGGCAAAGAAACAAGTACAGCATGCTCCTACTCAGACTTCCATGCCTAAAAAACAGATGCTCAAAATGGCCGAAGACCTAATCACTTTGATCAGGGGCTCCCATCCCCCTACTGATAAGAGGCCTAGGCAAGAGACAGAGTATGATTCTTCTGATCAGGTATCTATTTCCTCTGATTCCTCTTCTGAACAGGATTACTCCATGCTTCCCTATGAGGATTCTGATGCTGAAAAATCTATTCCTTCAGCCTCTCCTCCTGAGGATTATTCTTTTGGGGAAACCCTGCATCCTATGAGGGAGCATTTCCACTGGGAGAGCCAAGATTATTCTGAATCTAAAAAAAGGCTCAGAGACTTTCTGCTTCTTCCTCAGCACAGACCCCTTGCTATTCCACCTGTTCTAGACATTGTAGATGATGTATTTTCAGAGTCCGGCCTGTCCCCTGACTCTTTATCCCCTGCACCTGCTAAGCCAGACAAATACTACAGGATCCCAGATTCTCATAAATTCCTATATAAAAACCCCGCTGCTGACCCAGAAACTATATCTCAGGGTCCCAAGGGGGTTGAAGCTTCCACTGCAAAAAACCCTGTCCCCTCTGATAGGGATTCTAGGGCTCTAGACAGATGGGGGAAAAAAGTCTACACTTCTGCTACCCTGGCTGTAAGGGCTTTAAATTGTCAGTTTCATATGCTTAAATATCAGCAATATTTAATGTCACGGTTTAAACAGAAAATGTTGACAAATACTGAATGTTCAGAGAACAAGGAATTGCAGGATTTATTGCATGCAACTGAACAAGTGGGAAAGCATACTTTGCAATGTGGTTATGATTCACTGGAGGCCTCTTGCAGGGCCGCTGTTACAGGTTCTGTTATTAGAAGGCATGCTTGGTTAAAGGAACAGAATCTGCCTGATCATGTTAAAGCAAAATTATTAGATGCACCATTACAGCATGATACTTTGGTAGTAAAGCAGAAGAGGTGTTGAAAAAAATGGAGGATAAAGCAAAATCCATGCAGACAGTCAAGGATTTCTTACAGGTACAGTCACCCAGGTTTAGCAGGAACTGGCCTTCAAAAAATTGGTCCTTTCCAGTGTCAGACAGACCACAAAGAGGCAGATAACAGGCATCCCAGAGGCAGATCTCAGCCCCAAGGCTCATACAGGCCTAAACAATGGGGTGCTCCTACCTCCAAAAGCGGAGAAGACAAATCACAACCTTACAGGAAACAGTCCCAATGACTTTCCTCTACCAGTTCCAAGCAGTTTTCTTTTGACAGCCCCCTTAGGGGGAAAACTAGCACTTTTTTCATCAAATTGGAAAATGGTTACCCAAGACAAATGGGTCATGAACATAGTGTTCCAAGGCTACAGGTTCCATTTTCACACTCTACCAAGGTCAAAGGGCATGCCAGACCTGCCACACAATCAATGGGCAGAGGCACAAAAGCAAATTACCACCCTCATGGACATGAGGGATATTCAGCAAGTACCACAACAAGAGCAGGGGCAAGGATTTTACTCCAGACTTTTCCTAGTACCCATAAAGGACAAAACCTGGAGACCAATACTGGACCTGTCTATACTAAATACGTTTCTGGAAGTTCCAAAATTCAAGATGTTGACTCTACAGCAGCTACTGCCCATGCTGGGCAAGAGGACTTGGCTCGTAACTTTGGACCTAAAAGAGCCATACCTGCATGTCCCAATCAGACAATCTTGCAGAAGATACCTCAGATTCATAGCTGGCTCAATGCATTATCAATTCTCTGCACTGCCCTTTGGCTTATCTACTGCGCCCAGGGTCTTCACAAAATGCCTGGCACCAGTAATTGCAGTTTGCAGACAAAAAGGAATTCAAATATATCCCAACTTGGACGACTGCCTAATTCAAGCAGAGAACAAAGACACTCTTCTAAAGCATCTGGCGTTTGTAAAAAGATTACTAATTGGCCTATGGTACACAGTAAACGAAAAGAAATCAAAACTAGTGCCCTCTCAAGAGATAATATTCCTGGGTGCAAGCTTAAATACAACTGCCCAGATGGCTTATCTCACGCCAGACAAGCAAAAGCAACTGACTACTTACTTCAAGAAATTGGCAACAAAACCCCACTTATCTGCAAGGAAAATCCTGCAGGCCTTTGGTTTCATGGCATGCTGCATTCTACTAATTCCATATGCCAGACTGCATATGAGGAAACTACAATGGTATCTGAAAAGTGTTTGGACTCAGTATTGCCACAGCCTGGAGACAGTAATTGCTGTCATTCCCTGCCTGCAACAAGAGTTTCGATGGTGGGCAGAAGCCTGTCACCACAACAAGGGTCTGCCATTCAGTTTACCCACAGCCATACAGACACTGACAATGGATGCATCAGATTATGCCTGGGGGGCCCATATGGAAGGAAAATGTATTCAGGGCACATGGCCTGCAAACCAGATGCATCTTCACATCAATCAAAAAGAGATGCTAGCTGTTCAAAATGCCCTGATAGCTTTCAAGGACCTGCTTCATCCAGGACAGTTACTGATAAAGACAGACAACACTACGGTCATGTGGTACATAAGCAGGGAGGTACACATTCCTACCCCCTCTGCAGACAAGCAATGACCTTATGGGACACAGCATTGGCTTTTCAAGTTCACCTGCAAGCACAATTCCTGCCAGGAAAAACAAATACTCTGGCAGACGAACTAAGCAGAAACCCCATGGATCCCCACGAATGGAAACTGGATCCACAACTCTTCAGCATGATAATAAGGAAATGGGGATGCCCAGACATAGATCTATTTGCCTCCCCTCACAACTGTCAATTGCAGAGATTTTGCACAAGGATTTATCACAAGCAAGCATGGAAAGTGGACGCCCTGTCATTCAGCTGGAAAAATCTGACAGCATATGCTTTTCTCCCACCGCCTCTCCTTCCCAGAGTACTCCTAAAGGTCAAACAAGAGAAGCCAAAAATTATACTGATTGCACCAGACTGGCCATGCCAGCACTGTCATATGCTGCAGGATCAATATCTCAAAACAGACTATTTCTAAATGGATAGGCAACTGCATTTGTTTGTGCTATTTTCAACATGGCAAATCAGTGCCTAAGGGCATTAGGCCTTATTCCACCAGAGCAGCAGCCACTTCAGCAGCCTTCCTCAGAGGAGTACCAACCAAAGATATCTTAGAGGCTGCAACTTGGAGTTCAGTGCACACCTTTACAAAGCACTACCACTTGCCTCTCTAGTCTAGGGCAGGCTTTGCCACTGCAGTTCTGCAGGGCCTCATAGCCTCTCCTAACCCTTTTAGCCCAGCCACCCATCCTCAGCTTTGGGATTCTACCCAAGAGTAATGACTGCAACAGTGAAACACAATGAACATAGTACAGTTGTGTACCTACCATAAATGTAGATGTTCGAGTGTATTCACTGTTGCAGTCCAGGTTACCCACCCACCATCCCCCTTTTCTTTGCTGGGACTTATCTGCACTTCTCTATCCTATACAACCTTTTTGGTGTATTTGCATGTAGATGAAGGAAATGTTATTTTTCTGCATGCATTTCTTATTGGCATATTTTTCAGACTACTAATTTGGGGCACCTGACATCTGGGGCAAGAAAAACTGAAGAAAATGGCATCGGCTGCATCTTTTATACCCCTGGCGCACTGACGTTAGGGAAGAGGCGACAGCAACTGACGCCGGACCTAGACTTTGGAATTCTGGCCAACTGAGGGTAGCCTCCCAGCAGGATAACCCAAGAGTAATGACTGCAACAGTGAATACACTCGAACATCTACATTTATGGTAGGTACACAACTGTACTTTCTTCATATTCCAAAATGGCTTTGATAAGCCATCCGACTACCGATCTTCCGATAAAACGTAAGGATAAAGGCAGGCCGCAAAAAATGCTGAGCTATCCCAGTGCTCATCATATTTGATTGCTGGGTAACTGCCTTTTCCTCTGCACTAGCCGCACCCATGCTGTGCTAGTTGTCTGTGAACCCAGAATTTAAACTGTTTACCCTACCTCAAGGTAGCTGCCTCTCAATACATAGTACTTAAATACAGAGACACACCTAGAGGTCACCAGCAGTCATTCTTTTTGTTAAAGTTTTTTTGGCCTCTATAAAGCTAACCTTCACCTGCTTCTGGTATATCTTCTCAATTTTGGATGCCTACAGCCACGTAAGCCCCCTGGACCTAATCCAGCATTTGTCCCATAGTCAGAGAGAAGATTGAGACATCACAGCACAGCATCATAGCAGTCATTCTTGATGTATCACAATCTTTTGATGCCTGCATTGTTTCAGTAGTTAACCCAACAGACTTTGAAATGTGCCTTAGAACAGGCAGCCCACATGCATACAAACAAAAACTTTAATTGATATAGCAAGAGCCTCTGTTTAACTCAGTCCTGTCTTTCTGTTTTATGATGTTGCTTATGTCAGTTGTCTTAACAAGTATGACCTGCTCATAATATATAATCTGGCATTGGGAGTTTCACCTTCAGGATTAAGGACTGCAGGACTTGGACAGCTCAGAATTTAAAACTTTTCCAGGCTCGATGGCCCTTCCACTTTTCTCTTTAATGCTGTGCAACTTGGGACCCTTAGGATCTCTTTTTGTTGTGCATAAGGTTCAGCCACACTTCTAAATGTCCTAAGCTATTGTTTTTAATTTTTTTACATGTGGGGTATAATTTTTGTGCCTTTTCTTGAGGTTTAGGTATGTTTCTTTTAGTCTGTCCTCCTTGTCATTTTCAACCACTGAATCTTCTGCCTGAAGGTTAATATTTATAGTCTTATTAGGCCTCCCTGTCCTTGGCATTCACCATTTTCTTTTTCTTGTTATTGGTATCCCATTTTAGTGTGAATAGGGGAAAATGGGACCTCTTAGTTATAAAATTATTTCATGTGTTTTTTTTATTCTAGAGACCTAGAGTATATCACGAAAATAACTAACAAAATATACCCAATGGATATAAGACTTGTAAAATAAACAGAACCACGACCAACCAAATATTTCCGAAGCATTTTTAATGATCCACACACTAAGCGCTTTCACCATCAACACATGGCATCATCAGAGTGAATGGAATCAAGTTAAGCCAATGCTTTATACATATTGGTTGAACAATATTCCAATTAACCAAAGCCATAATTACCTTGTTCTTAAAGAAGCATATGCCAAAATAATAATAACAATAATAATACAGTCCCAGCCAAAGAGTTAACAATGATTGTAAAAGATAAACATAAAAAGTACATGAAAATACATATAAAAATATATGCATATCAATTAATTTACTTTATAATTTATACACTTAAACATTATATCATTTTAATATCTAAATAAAGTTTGCCTTTTGCTTCAATATTGGTTTTAAGGAGATGTATTCATTAAGCCCAGGTGGCATAAAGGCATTTAAAATAATCTGCCATTTATATTCCAAAAGTTCCACCTTTAATTTTTCATCTCCTCCTCTTTCACTGAACAACACCCTGTCTATGACAAAAAATACAAATCTCCTAAAATTAGTACACTTTGTACTGTGTATATATAAAGCATTGTGTGTATCATGACTCTTGATAGCCCTAAGGTGCTCACCTATCCTGTCTTTTAATTTCCTAATTGTCTTACCAACATAGTAAGCACTACAGTTGGTACATGTGGCTGAATAAACCACCTTGAGTATATTACAATTAACTTGGACAGGAAATGGTTCTGTTGTAACCTTGTACACTAAAATAGGGGCCATCATTAATGTACCTACACATCCTACAAGTGACACATCTACTCATTTTGGAAATAGTATATTTGATAGTATGCTATTCCAAAAATTCTCTAATATTTCTACCCCTTGAGTAAACAATTCTAGGAAACCTACCAAAAAAATTTTTAAGTTCACTACTGAAACAAATGTCCCAAGCTGTGCATTACAACTTCCTCAATGCCTTTTGTTTGGCTATTATAAGTTAAAACTAAAGCCCTAGAATTAAATGAATCTTGTTGTGTAGATGTTATCACATTGTCAATACTCTTTACCCCTAAAATAGGGGGAAACAATGTGTTTCTCTTACTTAAAACTTCTTTGCGTATTCTAGTCAACAGCTTAAGAGGGTAGCCTCTTTCCAAAAACATCCCTATTAAGATATATAACTCTTTTTCCAAAATTTTATTGTCATTTATAAGTCTGGACAACCTTACCATTTGTCCCTTTACAATACCCCTATGCTGATGCAAAGGGTGACAACTACTGTAGTGCAGTAGTGAGTTACTGTATGTTTCTTTCCTATATATTTATATTTTACTCACTATACCATCTGAACTTTTTAATAGAGTGATGTCCAAAAAAATCTATTTGTTCATCACTCCACTTACTAGTAAATTTCAGAAAGGTGGTAGTTGTATTTAAATACTCTACAAAACATTTAGCTTCTTGTTCATTACCTTTCCACAGAATCAGGACGTCATCTAGGAACCGGCTATATAGTAATATTTTTTCCTTATAGATAGAATTCAAGACATATTGTTCCTCCCAGTGGAGTAAAACTAAATTGGCAAAAATAGGGGCACACTTTGCCCCCATTGCCACACCTGAAATTTGGTGGAAAATCTCCCCTTCAAACATCAAATAATTGTTCTTGAGTACTATTTTCATGCAAGATACAATAAAATTCACACTGTCATTACTCAAACATTTACTTTTAACCAAGCTTTCGGTAAAATAATCTATGCCTTCTTCATGGGGTATAACCGTGAACAGATTTATCACATCAACAGTTAAAAAAGACCATTCAGTATCTAAACCTTGAAAGTTGTTGAACCTTTGCAAGCAATGCCAAGAATCCTTTAAAATGTGGTGGGTCACTGTCACAACCCGCTGTGTTTTTTTGTCCACATAAGCTGCCAAAGGTTCCGTTTTAGAGCCACTAGATGTAACTATAGCTCTAAACGGTGGATTGTATAAATCTTTGTGTATTTTTGGGATTCCAAACACAGCGGGGGTGACTGGGTAGTCAACTTTCAAATAATTATAATCATCTCCATTGATTGTTCCCTGATGTAATGTATCCAACAAAAACAAATCAATCCTGTGATATGCTATATTTACCTCGTTTACAGAAACTCTCAGATAGGTGGTGATGTCATCCAAGATGAATAACATTTTGGTTGTATAGTAAAATTTTGACATGATGACAGCCCCCCCCCCCCTCACCTTTATCATTTTATCGCATTTGATAATACAGTACAGAAAGTAGAATACTACAAGAATACAAATTAAAATAGAAGTAGATACTCTTCGAAACTGTCATAGAACCCCAGTTAAATAAATATAAGCATACCAGTAACTACTTAGGAGTGATGGGATTAGTGAACATTATTATTTACATGTGTGTGTTTTTCAATTCTTGGTAGTTACCATCAAAAGGATTACCCTTGTGAATTGTTAAGGGTGTGGCAAGCATATATTCTGCTAAACCAACTTGAAAATGTTGGGGCAAGTATTAGTGCCAATACATGTGTTATAGCTTTTGGAGTTGCTACCAGAACTATTACTATTTTTGGAGTCAAGTTACATGAAAAACAATGTACTTGTTTTTGAAGCACTGTGGTACTGCTATGCGAGACTTCTCGTGTATTCATTCATCTGCCTGAACTCAGTTGAGATTTTATGTTTTAAACTTGATTGTTCAGCATATCTGTTTGACAGAATGGACCCTCAAGTGACTACCCTGAAAACTTTATACCAACCTTCCAGACAATTAAAACTTTACAACCCTGCATGGCACTCAGTTAATTAAAATGGGAATCCTGAAAAGGTTAAGGTTACAGAACTGGAAAGCAAGTCCAACAATCCAGGAAGTAACCTTTACAGAACGTTTTATTCAAACATTTAAGGAACGTTTTATTAAAATATAAGCTCTTTTGTTCATTTTACATCACACGAACTTCATCAGACAAAACACTCGCATTAAAAAATCTCATTTAAATATCTTGCTAAAAATGTGACCATCCAATTATGACATCAGAAAGCCGACCCCTCACATAACCGTGAAACCTTAGGTTCTAAAACATGTACACAACCTTTATATACAAAAAATTATGTAAATAAATGTGTGTATATACACGCACACACATATATATATATATATATATATATATATATATATATATATATATATATATATATATATATATATATAGTGTGTGTGTGTGTGTGTGTGTGTTTGCGTGTGTGTGTATAGAGAAAGAGAGAGAGTAAATTTTTTTGAAGAGACCTTTCCTTTCTTGGGCCTTTCCTAACTCCGAGAGTTCTATTACAGGTTGTGGTTGACTAGTGCTTCCCTTTCCATAAAGTTTGTATCTGATCGTATTGTAGTACATTATTTTTGCACTGCCCACGAAGGTTTATTTCCATCTGTAGCCACTCTGTCCTCTACCATTTTCAATACTGAGGTGTTTATTTTATAGTGTGGTCCTGTTAGTCCTTTTCAGCCTGTTCTACACAATCTAATAGTGCAAATGTCAGTGGAAAATTGAGTGCTGCTTTGGAAGCAGCTTTATTTTGTAAACAGTGCATTCCTGTTTCATATCCTTCTGTATTTCTTGCCTCCTTGGTAAAAAGAACACAATGGTAAGATTCTAGGTTAAATTGGCAATACTTTTTTGTTACACTTTTGTCACTGCCATGAAGTTTTCTTCTAGTTGTTAATCAATTATTTAATTTCCTTCAGTGATAACCCTAAAAAGTGTAATGACTAGTATTCCCACCAACAAGCACGTTTGTGTTCATAGTCCTTAACTACATGGCACATTTCTGGTTTGTAGTTTATATCTGTGGTGGTATGCACTTTGTTGCAATCTCTCTGTCATGTATCTTTCTTGTATGCTTCTTTATGTTGAGCCCTTTTTTAATTTGGCCACTTAGGGTAGTTCAATTTTGCCTGCAATAAATATGCTATATAGTAGTTGAAGCACTAGCTGATGTCTCTGTTCATGGATGTTTTTACCCTTTCCTTTTCACATCCACCTTGGTACCACTTCATGCACTCTTTGACCATTTCCTTTGTCTCTGTTGGTTCCTAAGGGTTTTTGCCATATCTTTTTTCTGCCTTGCACTTGGTACTCTGGCTGTGTCTATTACCAAGGTATAATATCCTTCTGTCCTTTGTCATTATACTTTGGAGCAGGCAAATATGTTTATCTCACCTCCATAGACCCGTTAGTATGGCAGCAACTACTTGGAGTGTCTTTGATATATTTCTAGTTAACACCAGTTCATGAACCAAGAAGATTCATGACAGTGACTGTCAGAGTCAGCTATACTTTTCACCCTGTACCTTCTTAAAGGGGGTGGCACTTTGACCCATTTATGCATATTTACCCAGCAACCCTTGAAACCATCCTTTTCTAGGTTGTTAATCAAAAGCAAGTTTTATGTTACACTACCATATTATCTGTTAGAATTGTGTAGCCATAACCACCAATATCAGTTGAGAAGATTCAAACATTTTGACTTCTTTTCCCACATCGAACTTGGGCTCTCAACCACCAGACTAGCCTTGTTCTTGCCAGTCGGTAGGTTTGACAACATTGCCCAGAACCGATTTAGTATTTACCTTTTGTGGTCTAGAGTTTATTGCTAAAGTTATAACTGTCTATGTTCTTCACTGTTGCAGTCATCACATCACATTTGGGTTATCTGCCTGCAGGTAGCCCTCAGTCAGCCTGAATACCAGTGTCTTCGGATTTCTACATCGGATGCTGTCGTTTCTTCCATGACGTCAGGTCGGCAGGGGTATAAAACATGCAGCCGACGCCATTACATTAGTCTTTCTTGTCGTGTGGTGCCCGAAGCAGAAGCAGTTCGCAAGCTTACCTGCACATCCCAATAAGGGAATCCTGCAGAAAATTCCTACGCTTCAGGGCAGGCTCCATGCACTATCAGATGTTCTTCGTGCTTCACTGTTGCAGTCATCACATTTGGGTTATCTGCTTGCAGTAGCCTTCAGTCAGCCTGATTATCAAAGTCTTGGGTCCTGCGTCGGTTCCTGTCTCATCTTCCATGACATCAGGTAGTCAGGGGTATCAAGCATGCAGCCGACAACATTACATCAGTCTTTCTTGTCGTGTGGTGCCCGAAGCAGAAGCAGTTCACAAGTGCCGGTCAGCCGACTCCTGAAATTTTCGTTTTCAAGTTTCAGAACCGAAGTCTTCAACTAAGCTAAGTGCCCCATTGGGGAAACCTTTTCTTGCTCTAAACCGATGTCAGTAAAAGTCAGTAATTGTATTTCTTGTGGAAAGCAAATACCTCATAAAGATTTTCATTCATACTGTATTCCTTGCCTAGGCCCTGACCACAACGTACCTCACTGTCCGTTTTGTGCCTTATTTAAACAGCGAAGTATTCGTCGTCAGTATATTTACGCTTCTAAATATTTTGGTACTCGGTTCAATTACCCAGATATGTCTTCAGTAAGCCATCCGACTACCGACATTCCGAAAAAATGCAAAGATAAAGATAGAGACAGATCGCCAAGGTCCAAAGCTGCCGACGTCGCTTCTCCTAAGCTAGTCGCCAGTTCGCCGGTACTCAGTGAGGCGCTTTCGCAGCCTCTGATACCTGCTACTTCAGATTCGTAGGCCTCTACTGAGACCCATTCGGAGTCCAGTATGCCGCGATATGCTTCAACTGTGGAACCTGCGGATGTCTCTACCTTGGATGGGTCCGGAGCCGCTGTGCAGGCACCGGCTTCTGAGGGTGTATTCAGGCTTACTGACTTGCATATTAAGCCAACGCTATCTTCTTCTTCAAGGCCTAAAACTCGATCCATGCCTAGAAAACCGACACCCAGACCGCATGGTCAGGCTCTACACCTAAAAAACAAATGATAAGGATGGCGGAAGACCTTATTACTTTAATCAGGGGAAGCCAACCTTTCCCCCTCTGAGAGACCTAGGACTGAATTTGCTTATGATTCTTATGATCAGGATTCTGAAATTTCTGTTTCCTCTGATTACCAGGATTTACCCTTGCCTACCTATGAGGATTCTGATGCAGAGGTCTCTATTCCCTCTGCATCCCCTCCAGACGATTTCTCTTTTGGTGAAACCTTGCATACTCTTAGGGAGCATTTTCACTGGGAAAGCCAGTATTACTCTGATTCTAAAAAGAGGCTTAGGGGTTTCCCAACACAAGCCTTTAGCTATCCCCCTGTACTGGACATAGTTGATGATGCCTTTTGATGCCTTTTTGGAATCTAGCTTGGCCCCTGACTCCTTACCTCCTGCTCCCAGAAAACCAGATAGATATTACAGGGTTCCTGATTCTCACAAGTTCCTCTTTAAAAATCCTACTGAGGTTCCTGAGAACATTTCACAGGGACCCAAGGGCATTAAGGCTACTACTGCCAAAAATCCTACCCCCTCTGATAGAGATTCCAAGGTGCTGGATAGTTGGGGTAAGAAGGTATACACTTCTGCAACCTTGGCCATTAGGGCCTTAAACTGCCAGTTTCATATGTTTAAGTATCGGCACCATATTATTGGATTGCTTAAACAGAAACTGATGTTGATTCTTGACTGTGCTGAAAATAAAGATTTACAAGATTTAATGCATTCTGCTGAACAAGTTGGAAAACATACTTTGCAATGTGGTTTTGATTCACTAGAGGCATCTTGCAAGGCTGCTGTCACTGGGTCTGTACCTAGAAGGCATGCTTGAATTAAGGAGCAATCTTTGCCAGATCATGTTAAAGCTAAATTGCTGAATGCTCCCTTAAACCAGGACCACCTGTTTGGCAACAAAGCAGTAGTAGTACTTAAAAAGATGGAGGAAAAAGCTAAATTTATGCAAACTGTTAAAGATTTCCTGCAAGTACAGCTTCCAAGATTAAGTAGGCATCGGCCTTCTAAGAATTGGTCCTTTCCTGCCTCATCCAGGCCTTCTCAGTCCAAACCCAGAACCAGCAGAACACCCAGGCTTCAGTCCCAAGGTATGCACAGGGCTAAGCAGTGGGGGGGCTCCCATTTCCAAAGCAGGGAGTTGTAAGACCCCCCCTGTGGTAAACTGTCTCAATGACTTAACTTTAAAACTTTGAAGTCCTTCTCAACTGACTGCTCCTTTAGGGGGGAAGATTGCTCTGCAGGCAAAAACTGGGAACTCATTACACAGGACAAATGGGTTTTAAATAGTTTCCCAAGGATACAGATTCCACTTTCACACTTTACCAGCCCCAAAGGTTTGGCCACATCTACCCCCAAATCAGTTGGCAGAGGCTCAAAAGCAAGTTCTCTCTCTCTCTTAAGTATAAGGGCTATTCAAACTGTCCCAGAAGAGGAAAGGGGACAAGGTTTCTACTCAAGACTTTTCCTGGTGCCCAGAAAACCAAATCCTGGCGTCCTCTCCTGGACCTCTCTGTCCTAAACATCTTTTTGGTGATCCCAAAATTCAAGATGCTAACTCTTCACCAGTTGCTTCCTATGCTAGGCAAGGATGCTGGTTGGCAACACTGGATTTAAAGGAAGCCTACCCACACATCCCAATCAGGGAATCTTGCAGAAGATACCTATGCTTCAAAGCAGTTCTCTGCACTACCCTTTGGCTTATCTACTGTGCCCAGAGTATTCATAAAGTGCCTAGGCAAAGAAATATTCAAATATACCCATACCTGGACGATTGTCTAATTCAGGCAGAAAGCCAGGACGTACTATTGAATCATCTGGCTTTTGTACACAAAGTGCTAACTTCTCTGGGGTGCACCATAAACGAAAAGAAATCACAACTTGTACCCTGCCAACAAATTGTATTCCTGGGAGCAAGCTTGAACACAACTTCCCAGATGGCTTTCCTCACACCAGAGAAACAAGTTCATTTGACAGCCTACTTCAAACTAATGGCCACAAAGACCTTGCTGTCTGCAAGACAAATACTGTAAGTATTGGGGTTCATGGCCTCCTGCATTCTCCTAATTCCATATGCAAGACTACATATGAGGAAACTACAATGATATCTAAAAAGCCCATGGTGTCAACATTCTCAGGATCTTGCCGCCCAAACCTTAACAACAGACGCATCAGACTATGCATGGGGGGGCTCACTTGGCAGGGAAGTGCATTCAGGACAAATGGAACCCAAGTCAAATGCACCTGTATATCAATCAAAAAGAAATGTTAGCTGTACAGAATGCTCTGACAGCCTTGAAGGACCACATTCTTCTAGGACAATTAATGGTAAAGACAGACAACACCACTGTTATGTGGTACATAAACAAGCAGGAAGGAACCCACTCATACCCTCTCTGCAGACTAGCTATGGCTGTGTGGAACACAGCCTAGAGCTACCAAGTGCACCTAGTGGCTCTATTCCTGCCAGGAAAGCTAAATACACTGGCAGACGAACTAAGCAGAAATCTCATGGACCCACAGGAGTGGAAACTGGAACCAAAGACATTCAACATGTTGATAAACAAATGGGGGAGCACAGAGATAGACCTGTTTGCCTCCCCCCAGACCTACCAATTGGACAAATTCTGCACAAGGACTCCCCACAAACAAGCTTGGAAAGTAGATGCCCTGTCCTTCACCTGGAAAAATCTATCAGTTTATGCCTTTCCTCCTCTGCCTCTCCTCTCCAAGGTACTACTAAAGATCAAACAGGACAAACCAAGGATGATACTGATTCCACCAGACTGGCCACGCCAACACTAGTACCCCCTCTTGCACAGTGTCACTGGAAAAATGGAAAAGATTCTGTTCCTGGAACCAAATTCAGGGGATGGGCACAGCAGCGCCCAATTTACCTCAGATTCTTCAATACTTAACTGAGACGCTTCACAAGGGCCTTTCCTTTTTCCTCCATCAAAATTCATGCCTCAGCCATTTCAGCTCATTACAACACAGAACCACCTCTCTTCTCTCATCCACTGCTCAAGCAGTTCCTCAGAGGGGCCAAAAACTTAAGACCACCCAGGAGAGCCCCAACTCCAGCCTGGGACCTTAACTTTGTATTGGAAAACTCACTCTACCTCCTTTGGAGCCAGCTGCAAATGCAGAGTTGAAATTCCTTTCTTGGAAAACAGCCTTTCTTTTAGCCATCACTTCAGCAAGAAGTGTGTCTGAATTACAGGCCCTTATGGCAGTGGAGTCTTTCATCATCTTTCATGTGGACAGGGTGTCCCTCAGGACCAATCCCTCCTCCATGCCCAAGGTAGTATCCATTGTGGCTCTTAATCAGCCCATTCATTTGCCAACCTTCTTTCCTTATCCACAAAACAAAGGGGAAAGTATACTGCACTCCTTAGATGTGCACAGATAACTTAGATTTTACTTGGACAGGACTAAACATCTCAGGAAATCTGAACAGCTGCTGGTGGCATTTTCTGCAGGGGCAGAGGGGAAGGCCATTTCAATGCAAACCATTTCTAAATGGATAGGCCATTGCATTAATTTCTGCTATAAACACCATGGAAAACCTATCCCACAGGGGATAAGACCACAATCAACCAAGGCTGCATCTACCTCTACAGCCTTTCTCAGAGATGTCCCTACCAAGGACATCCTAGATGCTGCTACCTGGAGTTCTGTACATACCTTCACCAAACATTACCATTTGCCAATTTTCTCTAAATCCAGAGCTGGCTTTGCCACTGCAGTCTTGCAGGGCCTTATAGCTGGAACCAATGCTATCTAATTTCCTCCTCTCATCCTTAGCTTTGGAAATCTGCCCAAATGTGATGACTGCAACAGTGAAACATGAAAAACATAGTACAGTTTTGTACACTTACCATAAATGTAGATGTTCGAGTGTATTCACTGTTTCAGTCCTGGTTACCCTCCCTCCAGCCCCCTGACTTCTTGTGGCTATACCTCTATTCTTGTTTACTATGCTTAAAGCTTTTTGGTGTATTTGCTTTTTTTGTTGGAGGTGTAACCTTGTGTATATATGTAATTGCTTCCCATTGGGGGGCACCTGACATCTGGGGCAAGAAAAACTGATGTTATGGCGTCGGCTGCATGCTTTATACCCCTGACTACCTGACGTCGTGGAAGATAAAACAGCAACCGACGCAGGATCCAAGACTTTGATAATCAGGCCGACTGAGGGCTACTCCAAGCAGATAACCCAAATGTGATGACAGCAACAGTGAATACACTCAAACATCTACATTTAAGTGTACACAACTGTGCTTTCTCTGCACAGCCCTTTGGCGTATTTACTGTGCCCAAGGTATTTACAAAGTGCCTAACTCCTGCCATTGCATTTTGCAGGCAGAGAAATATTCAGATTTACCCATATTTGAACGATTGTCTGATTCAGGAAGAGAGTCAGGACTATTACAGCACCTGGCATTTGTAAAGAGACTTCTAACTTCACTGGGGTACACCATCAATGAGAAGAAATCACACCAATGGAGCAAGCTTGAACACAACTTCCCAGATGGCATTCCTCATGCCAGAGAAGCAAGTTCATTTGACAACCTACTTCAAACTACTGACCACAAAAACCCAGCTATCTGCAAGGAAAATCCTGCAAGCCCTGGGGTTCGTGGCCTCTTGCATTCTGTTAATTCCATATGCAAGACTGCATACGAGGAAACTTCAGTGGTATCTAAAAAGTCTATGGTGTCAACATTCTCAGGACCTGGAAACAATGATTCCTATTATCCCTTGTCTAAGGGCAGAGTTCCTTTGGTGGGCAGAGGCCTGCTACCACAACAAGGGACTCCCTTTCACTCTACCCCCTGCCACCCAAACCCTAACAACAGCCACATCAGACTATGCATGGGGGGCTCACATGGCAGGGCAGTGCATTTCAGAGCAAATGGAACTCAAAACAGATGCACCTGCATATCAATCAAAAAGAAAGCTGTACAGAATGGTCTGACAGCCTTCAGAGACCTTATTCTTCCAGGACAACTATTGGTAAAGACAGAAAACACCACAGTTATGTGGTACATAAACAAGCAGGGGGGATCCCATCCCTGCCCACTCTGCAGACCAGCCATTGCTCTGTGGAACACAGCCTTGAGCTACCAAGTGAACCTACAAGCTCAGTTCCTGCCAGGCAAACTAAATTCACTGGCAGACGACGTAAGCATAAATCTCATGGACCCACACGAATGGAAACTGGAACCCAACATATTCAAGCTCTTGAGGAAAAAATGGGGGACACCACAGATAGACCTGTTTGCCTCCACTCAGAACTATCAATTGAACAAATTCTGCACCAGAACTCCCCACAGTCAAGCTTGGAAAGTAGATGCCCTGTCCTTTACCTGGGAAAGCCTCTCAGTTTATGCCTTTCCCCCTCTGCCTCTCCTCTCGAAGGTTCTACTAAAGATCAAACAGGACAAGCCAAGGACAATACTGATTGCACCAGACTGGCTACGCCAGCACTGGTACCCCCTTTTGCGCAGTATGACAGGGCTACAACCTTTGCACCTGCCCCAGACCCCTTCCCTGTTGTCCCAACAGACGGGTCAGATTCTGTACCCTCAGCTTCAAACCCTGAACCTTGCAGCCTGGCTAATTCGCTGACCTCACCTCCAGCAACCCTCAGTCATTCTTGAGGCAAGGAGGCCTAGTACTATAAAATCATATTCAGAAAAGTGGAAAGATACTGTTCCTGGAGCCAGGCTCAGGGAATGGGCACAACAGTGCCTAGCTTACCTCGTGTTCTAGATAATTTAACAGAAATGCTCCACAAGGGCCTATCTTTCTCTTCAATTAAGATTCATGCCTCTGCCGTATCAGCACATTATAATACTGACCCACCCCTCTTCTCTCATCCCGTGCTAAAACAATTCATTAGAGGGGCCAAAAATGTAAGATCCCCTAAAGGGCTCCCATTCCAGCCTGAGACCTTAACTTTGTATTGGAAAAACTCACTCTTCTCCCCTTTGAACAGCTGCTACAGCAGAGTTGAAATTCCTTTCTTGTAAAACAGCTTTACTTCTAGCCATCACTTCAGCAAGAAGAGTGTCTGAACTGCAGGCCCTCATGGCAGTGGAACCCTTCATTATCTTCCATGGGGACAGGGTTTCCCTCAGGACTAATCCATCCTTTATGCCCAAGGTGGTGTCTAGTGTGGCTGTAAACCAGTCCATTCATTTGCCTACTTTTTTCCCTAATCCTCAGAATAAAGGGGAAAGGGTACTGCATTCTCTGGACATACACAGACAACTTAGATTCTATTTGGACAGGACTAAGCCTCTCAGAAAATCTGAGCAGCTGCTAGTTAGCTTTGCTGCAGGGGCAGAGGGGAAGGCCATTTCAAAGCAAACCATTTCCAAATGGATAGCACATTGCATCCATTTCTGCTACAAACACCATGGAAAACCGACCCCACAGGGGATAAAACATTCCACTCCACCAGGGCTGCATCTACCTCTACTGCATTTCTCAGAGGAGTCCCTGCCAGGGACATCCTGGAAGCTGCAACCTTGAACTCTGTACATACTTTCACCAAGCATTACCACCTGCCTATCTTTTCTAAATGCGTTTATATCACGTTAATGAAAGATGAAAATAGTGAACGCTATTTCATCGGCCCCAAATCATCTAAACATGAAAATATCGAACATTCAGAACAGCGAATTTTTTCCCATGAAAAAATTTGCTGCTCCGAAACACATGCATATCAAACAGCAACAACACACATACACTTAAATTCCTGCATCTAACACTACACTAAACTAAACAAACACTACTATCTACCCACTTACCTTAACCCAAACCCTAAGGTCCGTCACCATCGCGCACACACCTAACCCGCGCACTAACCCTAACTCACTTAAACCGCCCCAACCCTAAAGTCTGTTACTATCGCACGCACGCCTAACCTGCGCCCTAACCCTAAACCTAACTCACTTAACCCGCCCATAACCCTAACGTACAAACAATCGCACACTTACCTGAACCCAACCCGTAACTTTCCACCACAGCGCTAAGAATAGCGAAGCCAAAGAAACGGCCAACCACATTCTTTCCCGAGGAAAGAATTCACTGTTCTTAGCATTCGCTGAATAGTGTTCGATGTCAGAACATTCGAAGTTTTAATACTTTGTTGTTCTGATACAGACCCTTCTACATCCAGAGCTGGATTTGCCACAGCAGTTTTACAGGGCCTTATTGCTAGCCCTAATGCTGTTTAATTACCTCCACCCTTCCTTAGCTTTGGGAATCAACCCAAATGTGATGGCTGCAATAGTGAAACATGAAGAACATACTACAGTTGTGTACACTTACCACAAATGTAGATGTTCGAGTGTATTCACTGTTGCAGTGCTGGTTACCCTCCCTCCAGCCCCCTCACTTCTCTTGAATTTTACTTTTCCTCCTTGTTTGGTATATATTATATCATATGTATTTGCTTTTCGATGGGGGGTGTTCCATACCACATAATTGCTTCCTATTGTGGGGGCACCTGACATCTGGGGCAAGAAAAACTGATGTAATGGCATCAGTTGCATGTTTGATACCCCTGACAACCTGACATCTTGGAAGAAGCGACTGCATCTGACGCAGAAATCTGAAAACTCTGGTATTCAGGCCGGCTGAGGAGTACCTGCTGGCAGATAACCCAAATGTGATGACTGCAACCGTGAATACACTCGAACATCTACATTTATGGTAAGTGTACACAACTGTACTTTTTCATGCTTTCTATATGCTAATGGAGGATCTGAAATGTTGGTTGTACCCCACCCTCTCAATTAGATCCAATCTTGTCTATTTATACCTTACAAGTTCATCTGCAGAGTGTTTTTTCTGGTCTTTTGTCTCACAATTCATTTTCTCTGTGGTTGTTTCCCAGTAGTTTCCAGCAGTGCATCAGGGATACTATTTAACTATCTATTTTTTGACAGTTTTTCACACTCCTGTGATATATTTAACATGGATCTGATCTCTGAATAAGCTTCTGTTTCAGATTTGTATTTGGTAGTAACACGATCCTTGAGAAGCCACCCTGAGAGCCTGCTATTGGGACTGAGTCCTGAAGGTAGTGAAGCTGGAACTTCCTGTTTCAGATATGAAAGTTTTCTACTTTACTGTAATAATAGATACACATTGTCCATTCCACCTTCATCACCCTCACCTCCCACTGTGTAGTTCTGGGGTGGGACCAGGGTATTCCATATGCATAGGCTTGGGTTATGATATATTCCTGTGCTTCTATTTTTTGCTCTGCCTAAGCATGGGCTTACAGAGATCTGGCAAAGGGTATTTAGTTGGACAGCATTAAGGGTAAAAGAAAGTGGGCAAAATAAGCTAAAAAAATTTTAGGTGCCAAGCAATCTGCAAGCCCTGCCGGCGTTAGTTCTGAAGGTGATGAAGGTAGAACTGCCAATCAATCCAGCTTTGTTGTTATGACAAGTATGTGCATTTTATTTTTGATGAAGCCATGTGTTTGATGTTCTGCCATGGAACCAAGCTAATCACAAGCTTGGCACTGATCTTTCTTTATGGATTCTGTCGAGATATTCCTTCACCTGGGGTATATTCCACTTCCTTACAATGTGGTTATGTCAGTTCTGAGGACTGTTGCACCCTGTTAGTAGTTTCTACTACTCATATAGTTTTCTGTCTACTTTATATATTTAGCTAGACATATTTTGATGCATGCCGAAGACATTAATTGCATTTCTCCCCAGCTGCCATAAACACTGTTTAAAACTTTCAGTGTGCATACTGTTTTCCATTTAATTCTACAATGTTGTTGTTGTCTTTCAGCTTTTACCGGTTAGGGGTTGCCACAGCGGAACTCCGGTCTGCTAATGATTGACAGTAAATTTTCATGAGCGCCGAGGTGCCAGCTCGACGTTCAACCTTCAGCGAAGGCACGCCCATTTACGCATGTTTTTAGAATGCCCACCCAACCGCGGGGAGGACATGCAGACTCCACACAGAAGGCACTCCCTGCACTCCAACCAAGAATTGAACAGGAGAACCTCTTGCTGTGAGGCAACAACGCTACCGCTGCACCACTGCAGAAATGATTACAGATATTTGGATTTCATTTAAAACTTTTATTTTTAACTTTATAGCACAAAAATTGATAGCCATTTGCTAAACAAAGCAATAGAGTCACACAGTGAAAACAGATTTGGCATAAAAACTTCTGTGCCTTTGAAACTCACATTCACTGAAATAGCATTGAAACCCACATTCAAAGAAAATGCATCTGGCCAGTGGTAGATTAAGTTTACCTTTGGGCTGTTTTCAAATCATAATTTTTAGGACTATGCAAAAGTTATTTGATTCATCTTCCTAATTGTATAAAATTATAATGCGTAATAATTAACTTATATCCGTTGTAAAATGCAGCACCTTGTTTTAAATTAATAGTTTTGAACATGTTTCCAGTAAGCAATGAAACAAAAACATATGACCCAATAATGCTGCCCATTTCAGAACATTTCAACTGTAAAAGTCAAATGTCTGTCATTACAGTCCACCAGTATCAGTCAGTATGCACAATCTCTACAGAAGTAAAGATCAACTGAATAATATATGTTCAAAAACAGATACTGCACAACTGCTGTTTACATCCATTGTGAATATGTTCATATGTAAATACTTATGTTATATGCTGCTCCTTTGATTCCATTAAAATTGTAAATGTTTATTTACTTATGATTTGATAACCAGATATGTGGGCTGATTCAAGACCATTTTCAAGCCACAACCCAGGCCAGAAGTCTAAAGAAAATAGTATCCACAAAACACTTAACCTACACTGGTGAAAACACAGGCAGAAAAATATACATTGCTTCATTTAGCTATTGAGAGACATGTCTGCTATCAAAAATATTTTTATTGTAACCACAGAAATTAACAGTTTTGTTCAATTTTAGAAGCAAGTGAACAGTTTTATTTAATTAGCTGTATCATTCTTATATATTTTTGAGCATTTAGCCTTATGGAGCCCTGGATTAGTTATGTTGGGATTTCTATTCTAGGTAAAAGTGAAAACAAATAAAATCATCTTCACGCCCATGAGTCTGTTGTGGCAGTATTAATAACCAAAAGTAAGCAACATCTGGGTTTTGTAAATTGCAAGTGTTGAATAAGTAAAATGTGTTTTCTTATAGCTGCCTGTTAAATTACTGTATGGTCATTTGGTATGTGTATGGACTAAAACAAATCTGCCATTTTGTAAAAGTGCTGTTTTGTCTTGTTAAAAGCAAACAACTAACAGGGTATATTTTAATTTTCAAGTGTAAACTAAATGCTTTTTAGACCCATGACTATAGAAGATTCTCTGTTTGCTCATTTTCTTAACTAGTATTAGTTTGTGAAAATGTGTAGTTAGTTACATAGTTAAGCTAGAAAAATGAACAAGTCAGTATGCAGACTTTGACAGCACATCGAACAGTACTAAAAACCTCAGACAACAAAAGCCAGATGTATCTGATTACGTATTAGCAACAACACACAAGCAATAAGTAACCATTCCTGTAAACTGGAACTACCGTATATCTTCATCCCACATTCTAACTTCATAGTACATTGTTTGTAATAACATACAAAATTTTGAGGGTAATGAATCCCATGATTATCATCTACTGTGCAGTCCAAAAAACGGCTTCTGGCCTAGAATTCAGACTCCGTGCTCGTTAAAGACAAAGATGTAAAGCAGTCCATCACACAGAAGCAACAGGTGTTTTGAGTATGTGACCTGTTTTTGTCTTCTGCGTCTGTGCGTCCAGATGCAAAAGACGTTCTTAAAAAAGAATGCCCTTAAAAAAAAAAAAATTTTTTTAATTAAAAGAAATTTAATGTCCTGGCTGCAACAACCACAACCCATTTTTTTTTCAGGACAGTACAAGGGAGTCTCCAATGTTCTTCGTGTTCCACTGTTGCAGTCATCACATTTGGATTATCTGCCTGCAGTAGCCCTCAGTCGGCCTGATTATCAAAGTCTTGGGTCCTGCGTCAGTTGCTTTCTCATCTTCCGTGACGTCAGGTAGTCAGGGGTATACAGCATGCAGCCGACACCATTACATCAGTCTTTCTTGCCGTGCAGTGCCCAAAATAGAAGCAGTTCGTAAGTGCTGGTCAGCCGACTCCCGAAATTTTCGTTTTTGAGATTCAGAACCGAAGTCTTCGACTAAAGATAAGTACCCCGTTGGGGAAACTTTTTCTTGCTATAAACCGATGTCAGTAAAAGTCAATAATTGTATTTCTTGTGGAAAGCAAATACCTCACAAAGATTTCCATTCATACTTTATTCCTTGCCTAGGCCCTGACCATGACGTAGCTCGCTGTCGGTTTTGTGCCTTATTTAAGCAACAAACTATTTGTTATCAGTATATTTTCGCTTCTAAATATTTTGGTGCTCGGTTTAATTATCCAGATATGTCTTCGGTAAGCCATCTGACAGCTGGCATTCCGAAAAAATGCAAAGATAAATACAGAGACAGGCCGCCTAGGTCCAAAGCTGCCGACGATGCTTCTCCTAAACCAGTCGCCAGTTCGCCGGCACTCAATGAGGTGCTTTTGCAGCCTCTGATACCCACTACTTCAGATTCGCAAGCCTCTACTGACACCCATTCGGAGTCCGGTATGCTGCGAGATGCTTCAACTGTGGTACCTACGGATGTCTCTACCTTGAATGGGTCCGGAGCCGCTGGGCAGGCACTGGCTTCTGAGGGTGTATTCAGGCCTACTGACTTGCATATTAAACTGACACCATCTTCTTCTTCTAGGCCTAAATCTCGAACCATGACTAGAAAACCGATGCCCAGACCGCATGGTCAGGCCTCTATGCCTAAAAAACAAATGATAAGAATGGCTGAAGACCTTATTACTTTAATCAGGGGAAGCCAACCTTCCCCCTATAAGACCTAGGACTGAATTTGCTTATGATATTTCTGACCAGGATTCTGAAATTTCTGTTTCCTCTGATGACCAGGATTTACCCTTATCTACCTATGAGGATTCTGATGCAGAGGACTCTATTCCCTCTGCTTCCCCCCCAGAGGATTTCTCTTTTGGTGAAACTCTGCATATTCTTTGGGAGCATTTTCATTGGGAAAGCCAGGATCACTCTGACTCTAAAAAGAGGCTTAGGGATTTCCTACTCTTACCCAAGCACAGGCCTTTAGCTATCCCTCCTGTACTGGACATGGTGGATGATGCCTTTTCAGAATCTAGTTTGGCCCCTGACTCTTTACCTCCTGCTCCCAGAAAACCTGATAGATTTTACAGGGTTCCTGACTCTCTCAAGTTTTTTTTAAAAAAATCCCACTGCGGATCCTGAGACCATTTCACAGGGACCCAAGGGCATTAAGGCTCCTACTGCCAAAAATCCTACCCCTTCTGATTGAGACTCCAGGGCGCTGGGTAGATGGGGTAAGAAGGTATACACTTTTGCAACCTTGGCCATCAGGGCATTAAACTGCCAATTTCATGTGTTAAAGTATCAGCAGCATATTATTGGCCTGCTTAAACAGAAAATGAAGTTGATTCCTGATTGTGCTGAAAGTAAGGATTTACAGGATTTAATGCAGTCTGCTGAACAGGTTGGAAAACATACTTTGCAATGTGGTTTTGATTCACTAGAGGCATCTTGCAGGGCTGCTGTCACTGGGTCTGTATTTAGAAGGCATGCTTGGCTTAAGGAGCAATCCTTGCCAGATCATGTTAAAGCGAAACTACTGCATGCTCCCTTAAGTCAGGATCACCTGTTTGGCACCAAAGCAGAAGAAGTTCTTAAAAAGATGGAGGAAAAAGTTAAATCTATGCAAACTGTTAAAGATGTCCTGCAAGTGCAGCCTTCAAGATTTAGTAGGCATTGGCCCTCTAAGAATTGGTCCTTTCCTGCCTCTTTCAAGCCTTCTCAGTCCAAACCCAGATCCAGCAGAACACCCAGGCTTCAGTCCCAGGGTACGCACAGGACTAAGCAGTGGGGGGATCCCACTTCCAAATCAGGGAGTAGTAAGATTCCCCCTCTGGTAAATTGTCTCAATGACTTAACTTTAAAACTTCCAAGCACTTCTCAACTGACTGCTCCTTTATGGGGAAAGATTGCTCTGTAGGCAAAAAACTGGGAACTCATTACCTAGGGCAAATGGCTTTTAAATGTAGTTTCCCAAGGATACAGATTTCAATTCCGTACATTGCCAACCCCAAACGGTTGGCCAGATCTACCCCCAAATTAGTGGGCAGAAGCTCAAAAGCAAGTACTTTCTCTCTCAAGCATAAAGGCTATTCAAACTGTAGCAGAAAAGGAAAAGGGACAAAGTTTTTTACTTGACTCTTTCTGGTACCCAGAAAGGACAACTCATGGTGTCCTATCTTGGACTTATCTACCATAAACACCTTTTTGGTGATTCCAAAATTCAGGATGCTAACTCTTCACTAGTTGCTTCCTATGCTAGGCAAAGATGCCTGGTTGGCAACACTCGATTTAAAGCAAGCCTACCTGGATATTCCAATCAGGGAATCTTGCAGAAGATACCTACGCTTCAAAGCAGGCTACTTGCATTATCCATTCTCTGCACTGCCCTTTGGCTTATCTACTGTGCCCAGGGTATTCACAAAGTGCCTAGCTCCAGTCATTGCATTTTTCAGGCAAAGAAATATTCAAATATATCCATACCTGAACGGTTGTCTAATTCTGGCAGAAAGCCAGGACATACTTTTGAATCATCTGGCATTTGTACAAAAGGTGTTAACTTGTCTGGGGTACACCATAAAAGAAAATAAATCACATCTGGTACCCTGTCAACAAATTATATTTCTGGACGCAAACTTGAATACAACTTCCCGAGAAACAAATTCAATTGACAACTTACTTCAAACTAATGGCCACAAAAACCGTGCTATCTACAAGGCAAATACTGCAAGCCTTGGGGTTCATGGCCTCCATTCTACTAAATCCATATGCAAGGCTGCATATGAGGAAACTACAGTGGTATCTAAAAAGCCTATGGTGTCAACATTCTCACGACTTATAAGCAATGATTCCTGTCATACATTGCCTGCGGTTAGAGTTCCTTTGCTGGGCAGAGGCCTGCCACCAAAACAAGGGACTACCATTCACTCTACCCCCTGCCGCCCAAACCCTAACAACAGACGCATCAGACTATGCATGGGGGGGGCTCACCTGGCAGGGAAGTACATTCAGGGCAAATGGAACCCAAGTCAAATGCACCTAGATCTCAATCAAAAAGAAATGTTAGCTGTACAGAATGCTCTGACAGCCTTCAAGGACCACATTCTTCCAGGACAATTAATGGTAAAGACGGACAGCACCACTGTTATGTGGTACATAAACAAGCAGGGGGGCACCCATTCTTACCCCCTCTGCAGACTAGCCATAGCTCTGTGGAACACAGCCTTGAGCTACCAAGTGGATCTACAGGCTCAATTCCTGCCAGGAAAACTACATACACTGGCAGATGAACTAAGCAGAAATCTCATGGACTCACACGAGTGGAAACTGGAACCAAAGACTTTCAGCATGTTGACAAACAAATGGGGGAGCCCAGATATAGACCTGTTTGCCTCCCCCTCAGAACTACCAATTGGACAAATTCTGCACAAGGACTTCCCACAAACAAGCTTGGAAGGAAAGTGGATGCTCTATCCTTTCAGTTTATACCTTTCCTCCTGTGCCTCTCCTAACCAAGGTACTACTAAAGATCAAACAGGACAAACCAAGGGAGATTCTGATTGCACCAGACTGGCCACACCAACACTGGTACCGCCTCTTGCGCAGTGTGCCACTGCTGGCTCCATGGCACCTACCTCAGACCTCTACCCTGTTGTCTCAACAGGAGAACCGGATTCTGCACCCTCAGCTTCAAACCCTGAACCTGGCAGCCTGGCTAATTACCTAATCTCTCTGCTACCATCCCTCAGTAAACAAGTGTTGGATGTCGTTTTGGAGGCAAGGAGGCCTAGTACTTGAAAATCTTATGCTGAAAAATGGAAAAGATTCTGTGCCTGGAACCAAATTCAAGGGATGGGCACAGCAGCACCCAATTTACCTCAGATTCTTCAATACCTAACTGAGATGCTTCACAAGGGCCTTTCTTTTTCCTCCACAGCCATTTCAGCTCATTATAACACAAACCCACCCCTCATCTCTCACCCACTGCTAAAGCAGTTCCTCAGAAGGGCCAAAAACTTAAGACCACCCAGGAGAGCCCCTACTCCAGCCTGGGACCTCAACTTTGTATTGGATAAACTCACTCTTCCTCCTTTTGTGCCAGCTGCAAGTGCAGATTTAAAATTCCTTTCTTGGAAAACAGCCTTCCTATTAGCAATCACTTCAGCAAGAAGGGTATCTGAATTGCAGGCCCTTATGGCAGTGGAGCCTTTCATCATCTTTCATGCGGACAGGGTTTCCCTCAGGACCAATCCCTCTTTCATGCTCAAGGTGGTACCCAGTGTTGCTCTTAATCAATCCATTCATTTGCCTACCTTCTTTTCTAATCCACAGAACAAAGGGGGATGGATACTGCACTCCTTAGATGTGCATAGACAACTTAGATTTTACTTGGACAGGACTAAACCTCAAAGGAAATCTGAACAACTGCTGGTGGCATTTGCTGCAGGGGCAGAGGGAAAGGCTATTTCAAAGCAAACCATTTCTAAATGGATAGGCCATTGCATTTTTTTCTGTTATAAGCACCATGGAAAACGTATTTCACAGGGGATTAGACCCCATTCAACCAGGGCTTCATCTACCTCTACAACCTACATCTACAGCCTTTCTCAGAGGTGTACCTGCCAGGGACATCCTAGAAGCTGCTACCTGGAGTTCTGTACATACTTTCACCAAGCATTACCATTTACCAATTTTCTCTAAATCCAGAGCTGGGTTTGCCACTGCTGTCTTGCAGGGCCTTATAGCTGGCCCTATTGCTGTATAAACTCCTCCTCCCAACCATAGCTTTGGGAATCTACCCAAATGTGATGACTGCAATAGTGAAACATGAAGAACATAGTACAGTTGTGTACACTTACCATAAATGTAGATGTTCGAGTGTATTCACTGTTGCAGTCCTGGTTACCCTCCCTCCAGCCCCCTGACTTCTTTTGGCTATACCTTTACTCTCCTTTACTATGATTAAAAGCTTTTTAGTGTATTTGCTTTTTTGTTGGAGGTGTAACCTTGTATGTATGTATTTAATTGCTTCCCATTAGGGGGGCAGCTGACATCTGGGGCAAGAAAAACTGATGTAATGGCATCGGCTGCATGCTTTATACCTCTGACTACCTGACATCATGGAAGATGAGACAGCAACCAACGCAGGACCCAAGACTTTGATAATCAGGCCGACTGAGGGCTACTGCAACAGTGAATACACTCTAACATCTACATTTATGGTAAGTGTACACAACTGTACTTTTTCCGGATATTGTTCCTTAATTCTGGACAGTCCAGAAGAATTTCGGATGGTTGACTGCCCTATTTTCCCCCTGTTGCATTGCGTATGTGTGATGGTGTGATGACGGAAAATGAGAAATTTCGTCAGTCTGATCTATCATGTGATACAGCCAGCACCATATTACTGCTGTCTCTAAACCCCCTTTCCTCTATTTCCTCTACACCATCTATGCCATGCCTTCTTGGAAACTTCATGAAGTCTGTAGTCACATAGTTCCTTCCTTTGGTAACATGTTACTGCCACACCTTCCATGAAGATGTTTTCCTTATGCCCAGATGTACCTATATAATGTCTTCCCTCTCCCAGTGCAAACCACATCCATTTTGTACTTATTCCCATATGTCCTTCTATTCAGTGTTGTTATTCTTTACACATGGGTTATCTTCCTCCCAACGACCCGACGTCCGGCCTGTATACAAAAGCTTATAGGCACTGCCAGTATGTGGGATGTTGCATGTAGGTTCTGACAGCGTCAGCCAAAAAAGGGCATCCGCAAGTACCATCCCCAGAACCTTTTCACTGCCATTTTGGAAGGTTGACTCTTGCATACAGTTTGCAGCTGGATTCCATGTGTTGCTGCCAGCTTCAGATAAGTACCCTGTTGGGGATTCTTTTTATTGTTACTGTCATTTGCTGCTGTTCATGTCATCCAGGAAGGGCAAGTGTAGGTGTGGAAGGCAGATTCCACGTAAAGATATCCACAAACTGCCTTTTTTGTTTAGGGCGTAGCCATGGTTATCGTTCCTGTTCCATTTGTCGGGCTTTCATGCCTAAGACTTTATGTAGCAGTCTTTCTGCCCTAAATCTCTGTCTTGAGAATCAATGACTCAAACGTCTCGCTAGAAATGCTATGGAAGATGCTGTGGGTCCTTCATCCGAGCCTAGTTTAAAGATGAAGATGAGTAAGCAGAAACTTGAAACCTCTTCAGCTGCGCCTGTTGCCTCTTGACGCCCCCTTGAGGTAATTGAAGACCCGGTGATCCATTTGGAGGTCTAGGCCACTTTGGTGAGTAACCCTGGGGAAGCCACCAAGGTTTCAAATCCTAGTACATCCGAGGCAATGCAGACGTCCATTATGGATGATGGGGGGGGGGGGCACGGCTTGTGCTGCTGGAGGACTCCTGTGAAGTTCCTGCCGGTCCGACTAGGGATCCTTCACTGTCTACAACAGATGATAGGCCTATGTCGTGTACTTCTTTACTTCATCATACCGAAAGACATAAGAAGAAAAAAAACAAAAGACCGAGCATCCGAACATCCCTTCCACCTCTCAGTCCGATTGGGATGCCTTCTCCCAGGGTCTTTTTAGGGCCTTGATGGCTTTGAAGCCTCCTCCTTCTTCTTCGTCTTCTTCCTGTTTATCTCTTCCTGCTTTTACTTCTCCTCTGCAGGCTGCTGTACCTCAGGTTCTTCCCTGTGATTCTGAGGCTTGCTCCTTTGATGAATACACCCTTGCGTACTCCACCCAGATTACTTCCCCTCTGGAATATGCATCTCCTGAGGAGGAGTCTAATGGGGGGAGATTCCCCAGTTGAAGAACTTTCCCTTGGAGAAACCATTAATAAGATGAAGTTCTTCAAATGGGATTCCTCCCAGATTTTTGAAGAGCAAAAGCGTTGTTATGATCTGCTATAAATGGAGGTTCCTGCTCCCTCTGGTGTTCCTCCAGTTCTTCCAGCATTCCAGGACGCTTTTGCTTTTTCCTCCAAAACACCTGACTCCCAGGCTCCTGCTGCTAAGAAACCTGATAGATTTTATAAAGTACCAGATGACTGCAAGTTTCTTTGTAAGTGCCCCTCTGCTGATCCAGCTGTGGTCTCCATTGTTTCTGATAAATCTTATCGCTTGTCTCCTTCTGCCAAGCTTCTTCATTCTGATAAGGAAAGCAGAATCCTTGAGACTGGGTTAGAAGGTATGTACTTCTACTACTTTAGCTGTTAGAGCTATTAACTACCAGACACATGTGTCTAGATATTCTTTGCCTTTGCTTTCTCAGGTGTCTCAGGCTTTGTCTCAGTTACCAGACTCAGATTTTAATTCACAGTTTCTCTCACCTTTGGCTGCATCTTCTCAGGTAGCTAGACATTCCCTCTAGTGAAACTGTGATGTTGTAGAGGCATCTTCCAGGGCTGCTGCTTCTGCCTGTGTGCTTAGGAGACATTCCTGGTTAAGGCTTCAGTCATTGCCTGATGACATAAAACCGAAGTCACTTGATTCTCCTCTAAATAAGTCTCCTCTTTCTGGTTCAGCAGCTGCAGAATCTTTAAAGCCCTACAGGAAAAAGGAAAGGAACTTCAGGATTTAAAACACCTGTTTGTCTCACCAGTTCCCAAATTCTATGGGAATTTTCCTGCCAAAACATTTTTTGTTAGGAGACCAGCTCATTTTTCCTCTACTTCTTCTTCAGGTGCTAGGACTAAGAAGTCTGCTAGAAGACCTCCTCAGTCCACAGCTACTGCTTCTCCTACTCATTAATCCTTTCATGGTTAGCGCAGTTCCCTCTGACAACCACCCCTATCTTCCAGGTCATGCACCTGTTTCTCTTCGTCTTTCTCTTTCCTTTCCAACCTGGGCAGAGATCACTCAGGTTGCCTGGGTTCTTTCCATCATCCAAAAAGGTACTTTATGACTTGAAAGACTCTCCCTTCTTTCATGGGGATTCCTAAGCTCTGTTCCTGTCAACTTCATCAGTTTCCTCAGATCCTATCTTAGCTTCTTGCTCAAGGCACTATTCAGCCTTTACCCCTGCATCAGAGAGGAAAGGGGGTTTTACTCCAGAATGTTCCTGGTGCCAAGAAAGGATGATCATTGGAGACAAATTCTAGACCTCTCTCACTTAAATACTTTCCTGATAGTGCCATCTTTCTGGATGCGGTCACTTCAGTCACTTTTTCATCTCATTTCTCCTCAATCTTTCATGGTCTCCCTAGATCTCAAAGATGCTTATCTGCATATCCCTATTCACCTTCAGTACAGGAAATTCTTCCATTTCTTGGTGTGTTTTTTTGCACTTTCAGTTTTCTGCCTTACCTTTTAGTCTTTCCACTGCCCCAAGAGTTTTCACAAAGTGCTTGGGCCCAGTCATTGTTTTCCTCAGGGTCCATAGATTTCAGGTTTATTCTTACTTAGACGATCTGCTTTTTCTGGCCAAGAGTCAAGATCAGTTGTCTCAAAACTTTGTGGCTGTCATTCTTCTCCTTTGGGGCCTAGGGTTCACAAATTTCAAGAAATCCAGTCTTGACTCCATCTCAGGATCACATTTTCTTAGGGTGCAGGTTCAGGACAAATCTAATGATGGTTTTCTTCCCTGCAGATAAGATTCTCTCTTACATCTTTCATGGAAAGTCTTCTGCCTCTCCCATCTATCCCAGCCAGGGAATTTCTGAGACTTCTAGGATTCATGGCTTCCACCATTCCCATGCTGCCTTTGGAAAAGCTGCATATGAGGAACTTCAGTGGTTTCTAAAGACAACCCGGTCTCAACATGCTCACCCTTTAGATGCCCTGGATGTTCTTCGTTTTTCACTGTTGCAGTCATCACATTTGGGTTATCTGCCTGCAGGTAGCCCTCAGCCAGCCTGAATACCAGAGTCTTGGATTCCTGCATCGGATGCTGTCTCTTCTTCCATGACGTCAAGTCATCATAGGTATAAAACATGCAGCTGATGCCATTACATCAGTCTTTCTTGCCGTGCGGTGCTTGAAGCAGAAGCAGTTTGCAAGTGCTGGTCGGCCGACTCCTGAAATTTTCGTTTTTGAGTTTCAGAAACTAAGTCTTCAAAAAAGCTAAGTACCCCATTGGCGATCCTTTTTCTTGCTCTTAACTGATTCAGTAAAAGTTAACAATTGTATTACCTGTGGAAAGCAAATAGCTCAAAAAGATTTTAATTCGTACTGCATTCCTTGCTTAGGCCCAGACCATGACATCCCTCGCTGTTGGTTTTGTGCCTGTCCAACCCCCAAACTATTCGTCGTCGGGCGATATTTGCTGCAAATTATTTTGGTACTCTGTATAACTATCCGGAAATGGCTTCGGTAAGCCATCCGACTACCGATATTCCGAAAAAACGTAAGGATAAAGACAGAGACAGACTGCATAGGTCCAAAACTGCCGACGATGCTTCCCTTAAGCTAGTGGCCAGTCCACTGGTACTCAGTGAGGGTGCTTTCACCCCTGATACCCGCTACCTCAGATTCGTGAGCCACTACTGAGACCCATTCGGAGTCTGGTATGCTGTGAGATGCTTTTTCGACTATGGAACCTGCGGATGTGTCTACCTTGGATAGGTCCGGAGCCACTGTGCAGGCACTGGCTACTGAGGGTGTATTCAGGCCTACAGACTTGCATATTAAACTGATGCCATCTTCATCGTCCAGGCCTAAATCTCGACCCACACCTAGAAAACCAACTTCCAGACCACATGCTCAGGCCCATATGCCTAAAAAGCGCTTAGAATGGCTGAAGATCTTATTACCTTAATTAGGGGAAGCCAGCCTTCCCCCTCTGAGAGACCTAGAAATGATTTTCCTTCTGATTCTTCTGATCAGGAATCTGATATTTCTGTTTCTTCTGATTACCAGGATTTGCCCTTATGTACCTTTGAGGATTCTGATGCAGAGGATTCCATTCCCTCTGCCTCCCCTCCAGAAGATTTCTCTTTTGGTGAAACCTTGCACGCTGTTAGGGAGCATTTCCGTTGGGAAAGCCAGGATTACTCTGACTCCAAAAAGAGGCTTAGGGAATTCTTACTCCTCCCTCAAAAAGAGGCTTAGGGAATTCTTACTCCTCCCTCAACACATGCCTTTAGCTATCCCTCCTATCCTGGACATTGTAGATGATGCCTTCTTGGAATCTAGCCTGGCCCCAGCCGCTTTACCTCCAGCTCCCAGGAAGCCCGACAGGTATTACAGAGTACCCGACTCTCACAAGTTCCTCTTCAAGAATCCTACTGCGGACCCAGAGACCATTTTCCAAGGCACTAAAGGCATTAAGGCTACTACTGCCAAAAACCCTACCCCCTCTGATAGAGATTTCAGGGTCTTGGACAGATGGGGTAAGAAGGTTTACACTTCTGCTACTTTGGCCATTAGGGCCTTAAACTGCCAGTTTCATATGTTAAAGTATCAGCAGCATATTATGGGACTACTTAAACAGAAAATTAGGTTGATTCCTGACTCTGCTGAAAATAAAGAATTACAGGATTTAATGCATTCTGCTGAACAAGTTGGTAAACATACCTTGCAATGTGGTTCTGACTCTTTGGAAGCATCTTGCAGGGCTGCTGTCACTGGGTCTTTACTTAGAAGGCATGCTTAGCTTAAGGAGCAAAATTTGCCAGATCATGTTAAAGTTAAATTACTGGATGCTCCCCTAAACCAAGACCGCCTGTTTGGTAACAAAGCAGAATAAGTCCTTAAAAAGATGAGGAAAAAGCTAAGTCTATGCAAACTGATAAAGATTTCCTGCAAATACAGCCTCCTAGATTTAGCAGGCATTGGCCTTCTAAGAATTGACCCTTTCCTGTCTCTTCCAGGCCTTCTCAGTCCAAACCCAAGAACAGCAGACCACCTAGCTACAGTCTCAAGGTACTCACAGACCTAAGAATTCGGGGGCTCCCACTTCCAAAAGTAGTAAGACACACCCCCTATGGAAAAATGTCACAATTACTTAACCTTAAACCTTTCAAGCTCTGAGCAACTACCTGCTCCCTTAGGGGGAAAGATCGCCCTGCATGCAAAAAACTGGGAACTCATTACCCAGGACAAATGGGTTTTAAATATAGTTTTCCAAGGATACAGATTCCACTTCACACCTTACCAACCCCAAACGGTTGGCCAGACCTACCCCAAATCAGTGGGCATAGGCTCAATAGCAGGTTCACTCTCTTCTAAGTATCAGGGTTATTCAACCTGTCCCAGCAGAAGAAAGGGGACAAGGTTTTTACACGACTTTCCCTGGTACCCAGAAAAGACCACTCCTGGTGTCCAATCCTGGACCTCTCTATTCTAAACACCTTTTTGGTAATCCCAAAATTCAAAATGCAAACACTTCAACAGCTGCTTCCTATGTTAGGCAAAGATGCCTGGTTGGCAACCTTTGACCTAAAGAAAGCTTACCTGCACATTCCAATAAGGGAATCTTGCAAGAAATACCTACGCTTCAGGGCAGACTCCATGCACTATCAATTCTCTGCACTTCCCTTTGTCTTATCTACTGCACCCTGGGTATTCACAAAGTGTCTAACTCCAGCCATTGCATTTTGCAGGCATAGAAATATTCAAATATACCCATACTTGGATGATTGTCTGATTCAGGCAGAAAGCCAGGACTTGCTATTAAAACATCTGACATTCATAAAGGAACTTCTAACCTCACTGGGGTACACCATAAACGAAAAGAAATCTCATCTAGTACCCTGCCAACAGATTGTATTCTTGGAAGCAAGCTTGAACACAACTTCCCATATGGCTTTCCTCACTCCAGAGAAACAAGTTTGTTAGACAACCTACTTCAAACTACTGGCCACAAAGACCCAGCTATCTGCAAGCCCTTGGGTTCATGGCCTCGTGCATTCTACTAATTCCATATGCAAGGCTGCATATGAGGAAACTACAATAGTATCTAAAAAGCCTGTGGTGTCAACATTCTCATGACCTGGAATCAATGATTCCTATCATTCCTTGTATAAAGACAGAGTTCCTTTGGTGTGCAGAGGCCTGCTACCACAACAAGGGGCTCCCTTTCACTCTACCCCCTGCCGCCCAAACCCTAACAACAGACGCATCAGACTATGCTTGGGGGGCTCACTTGGCAGGGCAGTGCATTCAGGGCAAATGGAACCCGAAACAGATACACCTGCATATCAACCAAAAAGAAATGTTAGCTGTACAGAATTCCCTGACAGTCTTCAAGGACCACATTCTTCCAGGACAATTATTGGTAAAGACAGACAACACCACAGTTAAGTGGTACATAAACTAGCAGGGGGAACCCACTTGTACCCTCTCTGCAGACTAGCCATGGCTCTGTGGAACACAGCCTTGAGCTACCAAGTGCACTTACAGGCTCAATTCCTGCCAGGCAAATTAAACTCTCTGGCAGACGACCTAAGCAGAAATCTCATGGACCCACACAAATGGAAACTGGAACCAAAAATATTTAACCTCTTGAGGAAGAAATGGGGGACTTCAGAGATAGACCTGTTTGCCTCCCCTCAGAACTACCAATTGGACAAATTCTGCACAAGGACCTCCCACAGTCAAGCTTGGAAAGTGGATGCCCTGTCCTTTACCTGGGAAAGCCTCTCAGTTTATGCCTTTCCCCTATGCCTTTCCTCTCAAAGGTTCTGCTAAAGGTCAAACAGGACAAGCCAAGGACAATACCGATTGCACCAGACTGGCCACACCAGTACTGGTGTACCCCCTTTTGCTCAGTATGACACTGCTGGAACCATGGCACCTGCCTCAAACCCCTTCCTTGCTCCTGCCAGCAGGCGGGTCAGATTCTGCACCCTCAACTTCAAACTCTGTACCTTGCAGCCTGGCTAATTCCTTGAGCTTTCCAATAGCATCCCTCAATAAGCAGGTACTAGATGTCATTCTGGAGGTACGGAGGCCAAGTACTAGAAAATCTTATGCTGAGAAGTGGAAAAGATACTGTTCCTGGAGCCAGACTCAGGGGATGGGCACAACGGTGCCCAGCTTACCTCATATACTTCAGCACTTAACAGAAATGCTCCACATGAGCCTATCCTTCTCATCAATTAAAATTCATGCCTCTGCCATTTCAGCACATTATAATACTGAACCACCCCTTTTCTCTCACCCCCTGCTAAAGCAATTCCTCAGAGGGGCCAAAAATTTAAGGCCCCCCAGGAGAGCCCCTACCCCAGCCTGGGACCTTAACTTTGTATTGGAAAAGCTCACTCTCCCTCCCTTTGAGCCAGCTGCAACTGCAGAGTTGAAATTCCATTCCTTGAAAACAGCCTTCCTTCTATCCATCACTTCAGCAAGAAGAGTGTCTGAATTACAGGCCCTCATGGCAGTGGAGCCCTTCGTTATCTTCCATGCAGACAGGGTTTCCCTCTGGACCAGTCCTTCCTTTATGCCCAAGGTGGAGTCTAGTGTGGCCCTAAATCAGTCCATTCATTTGCCAAACCTTTTCCTGAATCCACAAAACAAAGGAGAATGAATACTGCACTCTTTGGAAGTGCACAGACAACTTAGATTTTATTTGGACAGGACTAAGCCTCTCAGAAAATCTGAACAGCTGCTAGTTGGCTTTGCTGCAGGGGCAGAGGGGAAGGCCATTTCAAAACAAACCATCTCTAAATGGATAACCCATTGCATTCATTACTGCTGTAAGCACCATGGAAAACCTTCCCCACAGCAGATAAGATCACATTCCACCAGGGCTGCATCTACCTCTACAGCCTTTCTCAGAGGAGTCCCTACCAAGGACATCCTAGAAGCTGCTACCTGGAGCTCTGTACATACCTTCACCAAGCATTACCACATGCCTAGCTTTTCCAAATCCAGAGCTGGTTTTGCTACTGCAGTCTTGCAGGGCTTAATAGCTGACCCTAATGCTCTGTAACTTCCTCCTCCCTTCCTTAGCTTTGGGAATCAACCCAAATGTGATGATTGCAACAGTGAAACATGAAGAACATAGTACAGTTGTGTGCACTTAGCATAAATGTAGATGCTCGAGTGTATTCACTGTTGCAGTCCTGCTTACCCTCCCTCAAACCCCCCTGACTTCTCTTGGCTCTATCTTTCCTTCTTGTTTGATGTAGTTAAGCTTTCTGGTGTATTTGCTTTTTAATGGAGGTGTACCATAACATATAATTGGTTCCCATTGTGGGGGCACCTGACATCTGGGGCAAGAAAAACTGATGTAATGGCGTCGGCTGCATGTTTTATACCCCTGACGACCTGACGTCTTGGAAGAAGAGAAAGCATCCAACGCAGGAATCCAAGACTCTGGTATTCATGCTGGCTGAAGGCTACCTGCAGGCAGATGACCCAAATGTGATGACTGCAACAGTGAATACACTCGAACATCTACATTTATGGTAAATGTACACAATTGTACTTTCCTCTCCTCCCCTGCTTGAAAACAGAGCTCTACTGGTGGATTCAACAACTCTCTCTGAATCCATGTCTTCCTCTTCTTTTTACACCAGCCTTCTCAGCAGATGTTCGCAGATCCCTCAGACATAGGCTGGGAGGCAACCTTTGATTCCTTGAAAGTTCAGGATCTTTGGTCTCCACCTCAGCAGAGGGAGCACATTGACATACAAGAGATGAGGGTCTAATTCTAGCCTTGCAAAACCTTTTGTCCTCTTTTCCTGCCAGGTCCTCTGAAGATTTTTACAGACAATGCCACCATTTTCTGGTATATAAACAAGCATGGGGGGACCAAATCTTATCTTCTTTGCAGGTTAGCCCTCGAGGCATGGGAGTTAGCTCTTCAGTACAAAGTAACCCTTCATATGTTTGCCTACCCTTGGCTCAAAACTCTGAGCAGATGCATTAAGCAGATCCATAACAGAATCCCACAGATGGATGCTTCACAAGGATGTGTTCCTGGATCTGGTTCATCAGTGGGGTACTCCACATCTGGATCTCTTTGCCTCCTCTCAAAACAGACAACTTCCCCTATTTTGTGCCAGCATCCCCATCCTCTGGCCTTGGAAAGTGGATGCCCTATCTTTCTCATAGAAGGGGATGTTTCTTTATGCATTCCCCCCTCCCTTTAATTCATAAAGTCTTGCTGAAAATTCAGTAGGGCAGACCAGAAATCTTGTTGGTGACTCCATTTTGGCCAAGACAGCATTGGTTCCTTCTTCTGCAGTTAGCCAAGGGCCATCACCACAAGTTCCCTCACCAGGTGGACTTACATAAGATAAGGGATCCTTGATTCATCCACATCTGCCAACACTACAATTGACCCTATGGGTGATCAATTTCTGATCCCCTTCAGGCACCTTTTTTCACAGGATGTGCTTAGGGTTTTGCAGGAGACCAGAAAACCCAATACTAGGAAATCTTACATTTAAGGATTTTCTATCTGGTGCCTCAAATGAAGTCTAGATCCACTATCTGTGAACATTCCGATTGTACTTTGAATTGCCTAACAGTGGTTTCATATTCCTCAGTGAAAGTTCACTCTTCTGCTCTCTGCTTGTCTGCCATTAACACCTTCTTTAGCCTCCAGATTGGAGGTTAAACTTTTTCTTAAAGGCGTCCTCCACATCAATCCTCCCAGGAAACCAGTGCCACCTCTTTGGGATCTTAACTGTGTCTCAGAGAAGTTAACTCTAGCCCTTTTTAAGCCTGCATCCTTGCATCCTTTGAAATTTTGCACTTGAAAAACAGTGCTTCTGGTGGCCTTAACTTCTGCTAGGAGGGTTTCTGAGATTCAAGCCTTGATGGCATCCCCTCCTTTCTTGGTCTTCCACAAGGGCAAGAGTATCTTTGAGGACTAATCCTTCTTTCATGCCTAAAGTGAATGACTTGTCTTTTAATCAGTCTATCCAATTGCCTAGCTTTTCCCCTTCTCCTCAGTCTTCTAGTGAGAGGATTTTGCATACCTTAGATTTACCCAGACAACTCAGATTTTACCTTGACAAAACAAAATCTGTAAAGAAGTCAGATTATCGCTTTGTGTCTTTTCATTCCAGGGCTCTGGATTTACCTCTTTCTAAACAAACTGTTTCATCTTGCATTTCTAAGGATATTGTGCTTTGCTATGTTTTTCGTGGAAAATCGCTGTCTTCTTCTGCCAGAGCCCATTCCACCAGATCAGTTGCTTCGTCAGGGGCTTTCTTTAATGGCATGGATACTAATTCCATTTTGGAGGCTACTACTTGGTCTTCAGTCCACACTTTTACCAAACATTACAAGTTGGACTCTATCTGTAGGTCCAGGGCAGGATTTGCTAGAGCTCTTCTGCATGGATTTGTGGAGAATTCCTCCTCACTTTCTTCTTCAGTTCCTTCCTCCTCCCTAGGTTCCCACTAAACTTTGGCACTCTCCCATGTGTAACGAATACTGCAACATTGAATAGAAGGACATTGAATAGTTGAGTAAAATCTTACCATAACCATAGTTGTCCTTCTCATCTATATTGCAGTATTTTTTCCCTCCCGCCTTCCCTCTGCAACTTGTCCCTTCCTAGGATGACTCTCTTGTTTGCCTTGGAACTATTGTTCCTCATGGGGCTTCCTTGTTCTGAGGATGGTACGTTATTTTATGTCTGAAGCTGTCAGAACCCACGTGCGATGTCCCACCTACTGGCAGTGGCTATAAGCTTTTGTATACAAGCTGGATGTCGAGTCATTGGGCAGAAGACAACCCATGTGTAAAGAATACTGCAACACAGAAGAGAAAGACATCTATGGTTATGGTAAGATTTTACACAACTTTTCTCTCTCCTTTCTTTTCTGATTCTTGGAGATTCTTTTGCAGCATCTTATCTAGGTTTATCTCCTTGTTTGTGTAATAGTAGTAGTCTTCACCTTGTTCCAGCTGTGATTTGCCAGTGATTTGCACAGTGGGAAGATTACATGTCATCTTGATTAGATTCACTTATGAATGCATCAAATCAAATTTACTTTCACCACAAACATCTTTCTAGTGGTTAACTTCTGCAGTAATTATGACTCTTAGATTTGTCTCTTACACAGTGATGCCCAATTTGGCCCTTTCTCAGCTAGTATTCTTTTTTGATGTACTTGTCCACTAGTTGTAAGACCTTCTGAACCTCACCAGCCATTTATCAGTGCACCCAGTTGGTCTGGCGTGACTCTTTGTATGCTTTTCCTAATTTTTTTTTTATTGCCTATTCCAGTTTTAGCACAATCCAAAAATAAGTTGATCCTTCTTTCACTACCTTTCTTGGTCATCCAACATGAAAATCCCAGAAAGAACCAGGCCCAGAACTGACCACTATGTATTATTTTGACAGTTTTTCACACTAATGCTTTATATTTAACATGGATCTGATCTCGAGTAAGCTTCTGTTTCAGATCTGTTTTGGTAGGAACATGATCCTTTGAGAAGCTACCCTGAGAGCCTACGATTGGGACTGTGCCCTGAAGGTGGTGAAGATGGAACATCCAGATTCAGATATGAAAGTTATTTGTTTTACTGTAATAATAGATCTGCCATCTCTTGTTTTCTGATAGTGCCTTCCTCCCCACTGTTTTCTGCCTCCTTCCAGATATCCATCCCTTGATTCAGTTTATCATCTTCTGCCCCACCCTTCATTTAGCCATTTGTGGGGGACAGAGTTAATGGATTTGCTGAAGATGAGGAACCCTATGCCCAGATTTTCTACTGTCCTGTTCCAGTTATCACCCAGTCATAGAAATAGGTATGGTTAAATTGGCAGGATTTTCTGACTGCAAAACCCTTACTGACATTTTCCCTATATAGCTGTTGCCTTCCTTGAATTCTGCTAAACTTTCTATTTTTTTTTTTAAACATCTTTATTAAAATATTACTTAAGAGGTAGGCAAATGTATAGTAACGGATAAGAAAGCAAACCATATTAACATTTTTTCCTTTTGCATCACATATTTCTTTATTCATCCTTACATAATCTGCCATCCCTTAAACTTCACACTTGCTCCTTCTGAACATTATTCTACATGTTTTGTTCCAACAGTTTCCATTTATTTCTATGTAATTTGGTCCTTCCCGTTTCTAAACATTTTCCTTTCAGTTTTTTTGTATCTCTGTTATAATATTCAATACTTTAAATACAGTTGGTTTAGACTCTAATTTCCACTTTGTAGTAATTGCTTTTTTGGCAGCCAACATAATTAAACCTAATTATTTAACTAATTAGTTGCTATGTTTAGACAGTTCAGATCCTGTGTCCCAGCTCAAAGTAATAATTTCCTTAGTTGCAGCCATTTGCTCACCCAATATTTCTGATATAGTGCTCTTCAGGGAATTTTTTAAATCTGCCAACTTATTACACTTGGAGAATGCATGTTCCCTGTTACCTCTTTCTTCCCCATTATACCTACAACATTTTTATCTACCTGAGGAAAAATTCTTTGAAGTGTGTTTGGGGTTTAAAAACACCAATGCAAACACTTCAAAGCAAAAATCATAAGCCTTCTTGACTTTGTTGCATACTTGGGAGCTATATGTGTGTCCTGCTGTTCACTTGTAAGTTGCTTTTCTAGTCTTTCTCCCCAGTCTTTTCTGACCTCTTCTGATTGATTCTTATGTTTATCATGCAATATTTTTATATGCCCTCCTAATTATCCCTTTTTTATCAACAGCTTATACTCTGGATTCAACTAAAACTGTACCAGAGCAGGTCTTTCACTTAAGATTCCCCCATCCCTTTCTCTTTACTCTGATATTAATCCCTGGTAGGGAAGGCAGTCTCTAGCCTGCAGTCTAGATGTTTTCTTGGCCTTATCCCACTCTATTACCTTTCCCACTCTGGTTATTTGCTCCCAATACGTTGGTTCCTTTGCCAGTTTTCTACAGTAAATTCCATCTCCCTTTGCCTATTTTCTGTACTCTTACTTGCAGTCATCCCTATTCGCAAAATCTTTCTCCATTCTCATGTTGGCTTAGTTCTTTGAATACTTTCTTCCACTTTATGACTATAATGTTATCTATGGTTATTATTATTCTCCTCTTTAAGGATCTGCAACTAAAATCCCACTGTCTCCCTATTTCTTGAACTTCCCCCTTGCTTCAACAGTATCCCTTTCCACTTTGAATTATATCTTTCTAATTGTATTTGTGTGTGTGTGTGTGTGTGTGTGTGTGTGTGTATGTATGTGTATATATATATATATATATATATATATTTTTTTTTATCCTAAAGCACCTTGTTCTATTGGAAGAATCAATCTATTGCACTTAACTTTTGCCCTCTTCTCCTCCCAGATACATTCCTTCAACTCTTTATAAAATATTGTACACTACTTCTCCTTTTGTTGATAAAAGTACGCCTGACCCATATATAAACCTAATGGGACCAAGAACATTTTTATTGCTTTTATCTTGCTATCCATAATCATAAACAAGAGCTTCCAGTTTCTGAGTTTTTGTATTATCTTTGGGTAGCTCTTCCCACATATCCTTAGCTGCCATAACAGAAGCCTTTTAAATCCAAATGCTTCATTTTATTGTGTCCCCATAAAGATGGGTATTGCTGAACCAATTTGTGTCTGGGTACATAATTTATTGCTATAACCTTTGTTTCACCTTCATTAATTGTATAGCTCAAAAAGATTTGAAAATGCCTCAGAATGTTCCACAGCACTGAGATGTCCTTTTTTGGATTTATCAGGTACAAATAAGGCCAATTTTTTATTCATTACCATACCAATTATATCCTTGAAGTTCATAGTCCTTTGTTTTCTTTGCCAAAGGCTCTGAATGTAAAGCAAATAACAGAGGGGAAAGAGGATACCCCTGCATGGTGCATCTGTTCTGACACAACTTATCAGAGAGGAACCCTCCTTAAACTCTAGTTGCCTGGACCGTAGTCAGGGCTTTATCCCTTTATGCCACTAGAGCTGGCTGTATTCATAAAATAAAATTATTTGGTACAGTAAGGAAGCAGGATGTCTGTTTCCTGATCATTCATGTACTTTGATGTGTTAATGGGGTGGGTGGACTGACCCAAGGACTATTTTCAGCCATGACCCAGGCCAGAGGTGCAGTTAGTACAAAACATTTAACAACAAGCAGCTATGGTTCTACAGTAATTTGGGTAAAAAAAGTCAAACAGATTAATTTATAAATATTGAAGGTGGATCAGTGACTCTAAAATTCCTGCAAATGTGAGTGCATGCATGTGTGATACGGAATAAATACCGGTCAACCTGCTTCTGTTTCCCTACTTTGCCTTAAATACTCTGTGGATAGTGGTCTTCTGGGTCACTCTAGAAGTCTGGCACAAGTCAAGTGACTTGAGGGAGCAATGGTAGGGTTAATCAGTCACCCAAGTTAGGTAGATTAGAGGACTTTAAACACACAGTTGTAGTAGTCTTGATGCTTAATAGCAGCCATTTTAGAAAACTGAATGTTAGTAATGTCAGTAATACATTCAGTGTCATTACACTTACTGTGTTATGTCGTAAAAGACTTATTGTACAAGGTATTAGGTTGGAGGGCGAGTCTTTTTAGGCAAGAATAGTTAATAACACATTAACAAAGGAGTTTAGGCCAACTGTAGACATGAGCAGAGTTAGTTTTGAATGAGGACCAGAGCATGCCAAGAAAGGGACTACCATAGATAAGAGCACATTTATTTTGCAGTCGGGGACCTGAAAGGAGGCCTAATGTAATTGAGCAGAGTTGAAACAGATGTGGAAAGAAGACTGCTCTCGATTTTTGTGACTGTTAAGTGGGTTATTTGTAACTGAGGCAAGGCTTTGTTGACCGAGTTAGCCCCAGTAGGCCATGACCTCTCCCCAGGGGAGACCTGAAGTAGTATTCGTACTATATAAGACTTTCGGCTTTTCCCGGTTAGGGGTCGCCACAGCGGAACTCTGGTCCGCTCATGATTGGCAGTGGATTTTTACGGTGCGGAGTTGCCAGCCCGACATCCAAACTTCAATGAAGGCGCGCCCATCCACGCTCGCACCTACCTGCATATCTTTAACATCATTGAACCACGGGGAGGACATGCAGACTCCACACAGAAGACGCTCCAGCCAAGAATCGAATGGGAGAACCTCTTGCTGTGAGGCGACAACGCTAATCGCTGCACCACCGCGGTAAGAAGTAGTATTCATACTGACAGACAAAATAGAGAAAAAGGGAAGATGTCCCCTGTACATAAGCATTTGGATTTCTTGTTATAGGGAGGTGAGAAGTTGCAACTCTAGGCACAGGAATTTATTTTTCCTGTTATGGGGAGGGGGGTTCTGAGTGGAGTACTACAGACATAATCTTCTGATGTGAACTGTGGGAGATGCTGGGATGCTCACATACAGTTAATACAGTGTTCCATGAAAGATGCATTTTTATGCAGGCCAGTTAAAAGTGCTAGCAGAATGTTAAAAATGATTATGCTATATTTTTACAGGCTAGCTATCATTAATACAGGTTTTCTGCAGATTACACAAGACAGTCCGGTCTCTGTATATCTGGATCATGTAGAAGTTGTGTTTTGGTACTTCCTCAGATTTTTTTTTTTTTTTTTTTTTTAGTTTTTTAATGAATTTCACCAGTAATACTGATGCTTGAAAGAAACTGTTTTTGAAAAACTGAATTGAAGTAATTGAAATTGACAAGGCTGCTTTTATTTATAAATGCCAGAAAATATATTTAATCTTGCAGATTCTAACTGCATGTTAATGTCTGTGAAGCCCGAGTTTAGAAAACCAGATATTTGATTCGTTGTGTCATTTGACCCACAGCTGAAATCAGAATTCAGATCTGAATGATTTTTTTCTGCCCACAGTAATTAATTTCCCTGTCTGGGAAGATGTTCTGGTATAAACATAATTTTATAATAGAATTCTATCCATCAGTAAAAACTGACATAGCACAGCCTCATATTCAGGTGCATGATATCTAATCCTGTGGTGTGCAAATAGAGGATGTGGGATGTAATTTAAAAACACTCATATTAGAATTGCAGAGTTTCAGCTTGGCATACTGCCATCTGGACTTTGTGGTTGTTAGTAACAAATAATTAATTGTGAGTGAGTTTTAAGAGCACTTTCATAATGTTTAACTGCATTCTTGCTTTTATGATATTACATTTAAGAATATACACCACCTGGGCAAACATAGTGTAAAACAAGATGAGCTTTTTACTTCATAGTGACGTAGAACTACCACCTAATTTTCTAAAGCACATTACATAGCGTAGCTGTTACTCAGTAGGATGATAGACGATGCAATCTGATGAATGTGGTACTTTTTTGTGACCTAGTAATTCATTCCCATGCAACCTAATTGTTTAACTGTATTGCCAGTGTAACTGGTGGGCAGAGGATGATACCTTTATAATCAAAATATTATAACTTTTCTTCAGTTAGGATTGCTGTTCTTATCTTTCAACTATTCAGCAGCCATTTATAATATCTTTCTCCATTATCCTGCAGTTTCTGCTTACCTACTGTCATACTTAATGAAGCTGTAGTGGGCTGTTAATCATAGACAAAATGTTTTTAATGAAAGCAGCCAAGAAAATTTAAGTGACGCTTATGAGCCTGTGTTCTCATTCTTTAACCTACAAAACTGTTGATGTATTTTGCTTTCTTAGTTGTATAACTATCATAAAGAAGTAGGTCTGATTTTGTAGTCTTTATATGAGTTTTGTGTGCCTAATGTACATTGTGTTGAGCAAATTTCACTTATGATTTGTTTTGTAGGAAGTATGAGGTAGAGAACCTCATTACCAGTTTTCTTAATACTGTTTGTTAAATATTCACAGATGCATAGTTATCTCATAGAAGCATCTGTTGCCATGAGTAGTGGTAAGAAGGGCATTATATATTGCTCACTCATAAGTAAGGGCATTGCCTCCAGGAAATAAAAGTTAAAACCTCTCAGTACTCAAGATCCCATACAAGAGTGGCCAACAAGCAACTCGATTTCCTACTGATAAGAAAAGGACACTGGGGTAGAATCAGTGATTGCAAAGACATCCCCGGTGAAACAGTCAGCCCACAGAATAAAACATTGGTTGCCACAATCAGCTGCAATCAGTAGTCAGAGATGACTGTTAAGGCCAACAGAGACCAGGCTGAAGAACTGGAAGTTGACTGGAGAGAAAGCATAGCAGTTCAGGGAATTATTCAGGGCTCTAACATCCCAAGAAGAGGAGGAAATAGTTGGAGTATATATATATATAAGCTGGTTGTGGAATGAAGTAGTCCAGGAAGTCATCAAAAGAAAGTAAGAATGTAGGAAAAAGCTGGAGATAGAAAAGACGGACCAGGCTAGGAAGGAATACTGGTTGGTTAGCAAAGAGCCTAAGAAAGGAGTTGCAATAGCAAAGAACAGGGCATCAGAGGCACTCTTAACAGCTTCTAGAAAGTGACTCAGTAAGAAGCACAAAGAAACTATGTCAGGTTGCATGACATAGACAGATAAAGAAGAGATACCCTTCATAAGGGATGCCACCAATCTAAAGGACATCAAAGGCAGATGGAAGCATTACTTCCAGCAACTTTTAAATGAAAAAAACCCGCAGAAGCTGTACTGCCCAATACACAACTTATGATGAGAAACGAAAGAGTCCACCATAGAAGAAGTAAGAACAGCACTAAGGAAAATGAAGTCATGGAAAGCAGCAGGCTCAGATGAGGTCACAGCAGATATGAAAAAGATGTTGGGTGAGATAGGGGACAGATGGTTCCTGAGGGTGGTGAGAAAGAAGTATCCCAGATAACCATAGAATAAGCATACTCATGCCTCTGTGTACAAGAACAGAGAGGACATCTACAACTGTGGGCAGTACAGAGGTATCAAAACTCCTGTCACAGTACATGAAAGTTCTGGAGAGGGTGATTGATAAACAGATATGCATAGTAGTAGAAAGTAAGATGAGAGATTAGCAGTTCAGATTCAGATCAGGGTGTAGCACAACTGACCCGATGTTTCCAGTGAGGCAGTTTTGAAGAATTTTGAGATGAGAAAAGAGTCCAATTGAAAGTTCCTGGACTTGGTGAAAGCATATGACAAGGTCCCAAGAAAGCTGATGTGGGCAGTCCTGTGGTGGCTCAAAGTCCCAGAAACATTGGTAGAATTAGTGCATGCTATGTACAGGGAGCCAGTTACTCAAGTATGATATGTCTCAAAGAGGGGTTCCCAGTGGGAGTGGGTGTGCACCTAGGTTCAGCACTGAGCCCACTGCTGTTCATACTGGTGATGGATTACATTAGCAAACAGGTCAGAGGGGATAGAATAACAAAATTGCTGTATGCAGACTATGTGGCTTTACAAACAGACTCTGAGCAAGAACTTCAGCAAAGGATACGGAATGGAATGCAAAACTGAAGGCACCTGGGATGAAACTGACTACAGATAAGACAGTGATAATGGCAGCAAATTGGGAAAATCAGAAGAAGCTGAGTCTTGAGATAGAAGGGAAGACAGTGGAACAGGTTAACAACTTTGTGTCTGGGAGAGGTTTTTGAGGAGAATGGAAATCTGAATAAAGAGGCCAAAGCTAGAATCTGAGGTGCTGCAGCCAACTGGCATAGTGTGTCGAGTGTAGTGTATGACAGAAGAATGCCAAAAACACTGAAAAGTAAGGTGCACAAAACAGTAGCACAACCATTACTACTGTATGGTACAGAAACTTGGGAGTAAAGGCAGAGCAGATGAGTAAACTAGAGGTGATGGAAATGAAGTGCCTGAGATGGGTGGTAAGATGCACACAGTGGGACAGATGAAGAAATGATATAAGAGCAGAAGCCAAAGTAGATCCAGGTAAGATCAAAGGGAACTTATTATGGTGGTTCAGGCACATAAGCAGAAAAGCAGAAGTCAGTGTGGTGAAGATGATTTGGGACAGACAGGAAGAAGACGAGAAGAAACGAGGGTGTCCAGCAAAGAGTTGGATGGATTGTGTGAGAGAACATCTGTGACAGTCAGGTGTGAGTGTTGAACAAGGCACGAGTGTGACATTGAATTGAGAGCGATGGCGACAGTTAATACAACACCCTGACCCCATGTAGAAAATGGGAAAAAGGGGGTTGATGATGATGATGATTGTAGTGACGTTTTAGCCTGCAGACTTCATGAAACTATTAAGAAAAAAAGGTAACAGTTTTATAAATTCATTTTAATCGTAGTATAACTGCAAAAATGATGCACAGCAATAGCATTAAAATGTTATTTAATGTTCTAATGGTATGAAAATATTAATTAACACATATTCTCCAATATTTCTTTGACAGTAGTATGTTAACAGGTAGTTACTAGGCATGCAGTCCAGGAAATTATTAAGAACATCGTCCTTGAAGGTAATTTGCATATATCCTACTAATTGGTTTGTCTGTATGACCTTTTTACTTTTTGGTTTGGAGGTTAGTTGGGATATTTTGCAGACACCTTAAAGATAATGGACTTCAGCTGAGTGTAAAGACCCTGTGTTTCTGAAGCATAGCCAGACAGTCCACTTATGCTGTGCTGACAATGTCATAAGAAGGCCGAAACATGCATGCCCACAGCTAGTGAGGTTTGGCTCTATTGGCCTGAATGTATCCACAAAGACTTAAAAAAGAAAAAGTGAAAAGTCATGGCCATTCAGAAGCCATATAGCTGAAACACTTCATGTCCTTAAGGGTCATTTGCATATATTCCATGGTCCTCTAATACATGAGGTTTATGGTATCACACAGTGAAATCTCTAGCTTGGCTAAGTTTTTGTTGCAGTTTTTACTAATTGGTGTGTCTGTGTGGCCTTTTTACTTTTGGCTACAAGACAAGAATGGTATACAGACATACTTAAGACATTCATTTAACAATTCACATCAGTGTTACAAGTACTGCTGTCCCTCCCTTTTCCCAGATTTTTTCACATGTACTAGATACCTTTATTTTTCTTGTAGACCTACATTTTTTTTATTTCAGCTCCCATTGTACCACCCCATGGCGTTATGGAGTGGTATTTCCTGATTCTGGTCCTACATTTCCTGTCCCCTAAATAGCCCACCATGCTCCTACACCCTCCTATTTCAATTAAACAGAATTACTTTCTGATTAGTATTCTCAGCTAGAGCGTCTTCTGCGTGGAGACATGCGTGAATGGGCGTACCTTCGTTGAGGGTTGTGCGTCAGGGCTGGTAACTCGGCACGTAAAAATCAACTACCAATCATTAGCGGACCGGAGTTCCGCTGTGGCGACCCCTAACCGGAAAAAGCCGAAAGACGCAACAACAACTTTCTGATTAGTATTTATAATCTTTTTTCATTTCTATGAACCTTTCCCCGTACTTCTTATCTTTCCTTCTTTTTTTTTTTTTTTTTTGTTTTCCCTTCAGCTTTATTTTGACTGGCTTACCACAGTGCCCTCATCTATTGCTTGGTCTACCAACTTCTCCTGCAGCCCTGGACTACCTTCGTTCTAAAGCTAGGGACAGTAATGCTGTCTTTTTGGCTATTTGTTTTTCACTTCATCTTCTTGTGCCTTCAATTTATCCCAGCATCAGTGGCTTTTCTAGTGCACTTTTTCTTTGCTTTATGTAGCCAAAAGTATTTTAGTTTTAGTTTTACTGTCAGACCTTCCAGTGAACAGTCTGGGCTTTTGTCTTATTGACTCACTTGTTCATGCAGTCACAGACAGCACATTGTCAGCTAAGGTCTATGTAGTCTGAGCCATGGTTTTCCCAGTAATAACATATAATATGAGAGTTGAACTGTAAGAAAGGATATTTGCTTTTAACACCGATGATTTCGAACTGTATTTAGGATTCAGCAAACATCATATGTCGATGCCAGTGCAGAGAGCATGTTTGAGTTTCCAGTATGGTTTTAAGAGTATGGATTTATTGACATCCATAACATGTAGGGTTATGAATGGAAAAAACGATTCATAATTATTTGTAGTGCATGGAGCTTAACAAGCTCACATTTTCTACAGTGTTCAGAGAAAAATGTGTACGAGCACTAAGCTCAAAGCTGCTACACACAGGCTGGCCACTAAAAACAGTGACAAGAACAGAGCTTGAAAAACATGTTAATTCAGCCTAGTGTTTAACTTGTTTTAAAGCCGTTTGTACTTACCGCTGCACTGCTATTCTATGCTGACTATTGACCACTGTTACTGCTGTAGCACAAATTTCCAATTGCCCCAGTGTTGTGGGTTGCTTAACTAAAGCTCATTAAGCATCTTTCTGAAGTCAGAATGTTGCTTAACAAGCCTGTCTTTTCTCCAGTTTGAGTATAATCATGGTGCTGCATGCACTACCAGCTTATTACAACAAGGTGCTTCCATATGATCTTTTCTATAGGTCATTTTTTGTCTTCCTTTCAGAACAGTCGGAGCACTTGTATTGCTTCCTCTTTGCATAATTCTTTGAGTGCTGAGGGAAAAAAAAACAAACACTTTGAAATGTTCCTTCAATAAAGTTTGAATCAGTACAGCACTACAGATTAAAAGGGAGCATGTGACAGACCTCACGTGTGCTGTTAATCAGTGGCCCAGCATTTAAAACTGCACCTACAGAAAAAAATCTTGTGTATTTTTCAGATTAAAATGTTTTTGCATTTTTTTTTTGTTTATTTTTTTATGACTGAAAGTAAGGCAGTACAAGAGGAAACACCTTCAGTACTGTCTTCATTAGTAGGAGCTGGTAGTACACCCTGCATCTCACATGCATGCTAACTCCACTTGAGTTTTATTATAGCTTTGAGCTGTGGATTTTGGTTGTGAATACCTGTTACTGAATATTTTTTCCCCAGGCATTTATTAGTCACGTGTAATTTATCACTTCACCTTGGTCACCACCTCACAGTCTCGTTGTCCACAGCAAATTGCATTTATAAAATGCACAGCTTTAGTTTTCAATGTGCTCAGAATTTTAAAAATGGTAATATATAGTCCTTCCCATTTAAACATTGTAGTGCAAAGTGAAGCCAGACTTCTATGCTGTAACAGTTGTCCTAGGTATTTGAGGGAGGTTAATTATGTTTATAGGGTTTTTAGTAAGTTTTGCCCAACTATATATTGAAGACTATAAAGGGTTGCTAGTATCTTGCATTGTTGGTCTTGACATTTGCTTTGCCTCTGGCGGAGATTGTAAGAAGTTCATAAAGTTGGAGGTACAATCATCTGGAATCTGCTTACTTTCTTACCAAGTCCTATACCTAAAGATTATTATGTCAGTGAATTTAAGATCCTCCCACGATGAGTAGCTTTAAAAGATTCCTGAAAGCCCACTTGCTTCATCTTGCTTGTGATGTATGTCATCACAGTTATTTGTTTACTGATGAAGTTTAACAACCTTTCTTTTTATGTTACTCTGTGTGTTTGTTTAGTTCGTTTAAAATGCTTGTCTAATTTGTTTTAAATATAAGCACATTCATAACTTGAACTGAAATGTGTATGGGTAGTGTGCATTATCATTCTTGGCATAGTTCCATCAGTGTGATTTGCTGTTTATACTAGAGGCTTATAAATCTTTTTGTTTGTTTGTTTGTTGACTTGACTTCCCAGAGTATATATTATTTGCTGTGGAAGCAATATAACATTGTTCTGCAAGCAGTGCGAAGCTACTGAAATTAAGACAAAAGGGAGTGCAGTGTCAGCACAAGTTAGATAGGGTGGAGTGTAGAACATATTTCATGTTCATATCAGAACAAGGTCAGTTTTCTCTTGGAAGGGGAATTTATGAGATTATGGAACCATATTGTGTTTAAGCTGTTGCATATCATTACCATTTTTCATCTTTGTACATAGATTTGTATAATACACAATCTTCACTGGAAGCAGAACGTATTGGTAGAAGATATAAATGATGTGAACACTGCATTAACTTGTTTGTGTGCTGCATTTGGGGGAAGCTTAGTGGTTGCTCTTTACATACATAAATATGCTTTGTGCTGGCAGAGACTGTTATTGTGCATTCTTTGTGTTGCTAAGCTAGCAGTTTAAGTGTAGATTCAACACACTGGGGTGTAATTCATAGGTAAATCGAACAAAATGAAGTTAACCCAGCATGTACAGCAGTTAATTGTGGGGTAGTGTATATTACAAGTGCTTCCTTACAAATATTGTTAGTGTGGTATTCAGAAAGGACCCTAAGTTACTCAGAACAGACATTTGTGTGTGTGTAAAATATTTGTTAACCAGGGTAGAGCACTGATCCAGCTGGCCCCATTTCAGCTTTGGTCCTTGATTTGCTCAGGGTCACACAGTAAGTAAATGGAGGCAATGGGAATCAAATAAAGGACTGTAGCAATGTATAACTCTGAGCTGGATTCAGCACAAGGCAACCAAGGCAGCTGCCTAGGGCCCGCTGTTGGCTTCGGGAGGGTAGGTGGCTAAGCTTAAAAAATAAATAAATAAATAAAATAAAATAATTTGACAAAACTCCCATTTGGAGCACTCACATTCCTGTTTGCATTGCAGAAATAGCAAAGCACACACACATTCCCAAGATTAAGTTTGGGTAATTTCAGAGTCGTTAGCTAAGTGAGTAGATTTTTAAGTGAAGAAACAGCAGCATCAGATGACATTTTGCTGAAAAGTTCCTGTTGAGATCAAATGCAGCAGGGCAGGAGATGGATATCAAGTGAGCAGAAAATGGTAAGGTAGGAGACTGATAGGAAGTGAGTGGAAAGACTGCGGATGTGTAAAATGCCTCAGTTAGGGGGAACTCTCATTAAATGACTTGCTCAGAATCAAACCCTGAAACTTAAGTATGGGAGGCAAGAACCTTAGTGCTCCACAGCAACTGCCAGGCCACCTTAAACTCTTTCTTTTGTGTCCTTCTAATTTTTGTAATCAACTGAAAATTACAGTCTGTCAGTGACACCACATAGTTTTGTAGTTTAAGCTACAATAGTTTGTCTAGCAATTAGTAGAGATGAGTAAGGCAATGAGCTATTAGAGCTGCTACCTATAGTACATGGTTTGATTTCCCTCAGCCTTCATTTGCCTTATGTGTGGTATTGGACAGTACTCCTGGGCTGTTCCTGAAAAGGGATATTTGTGTCCCGTGTTAGTCTCAGGCAGTTAGCAAATGAGTTACACATTTGTCTTTTGAATTCATGCACCCTTTACATAGCTGTTAATAAGTACTTTACTATGTATTATTTGAGGATGAATCATACCATATGTCTTAATTTAATGGGTTGTCAAATACATTTTCAGTAAATGTGAGTTTCAAGGGAAGAGAATTTGTGGTTCTCACGCTAAGCTTGTTTTCAATGTGAGAATGTTTTTTGTTTGTTTAGAAAACATCTGTCAGTGTTATTTTTGTAAAAATTGAAATTAAAGTTATAAATTAAATATAAATATGTGATAATTGCAAAAATAAAAGAAGGTAATATGTGCACTGATATAACAGTGTTTATGATAACTGGGGAGAGATAGCAAAGTAATAGGATACTGGTATGGTTGGCAGGGGCCCGATTCCTTGCCTTGTATGGGGCCCTATTTGTCAATGATCCAGCGGTTCTGATTCTGGAGTAGTATGCTGCAACAGTACAGCATAATTAGCCATTTAAGCAGGTCAGGCCTATACTGCATAATGTCAAGTGAGACAGCTATTCTTGATGACAGAGAAGACATAGGGAGATCAAAATTGATATGTATGTGTCCTGCAAGCATGTAAGCCCAACCCCCAAATATAGTATGTTGTATGCAGTAACATTTCTTGATTTTTGTACGACTTGTGGGTTGTTGAACAAAAGTTGCTGCAGCATTTGTGTGTCTATTTGTTTTGCTTTATGCATTGCAATGACAAATTAATTCACAGTGGTCCATTCAGTGTGTTGCTTTCACAGTGGCTCAACATGCTTTCCAGTAAGTTTTGGGAAACAGCACAAGTAATGCAGGGTTTGAATCCAGGTTAGGGATTTTTTTGACTGGCAGTTGGCACAGAGGGTTAAGGGTGTGAGCTGTAGTTTCTTTACATGGTTTGATTTCCCTCAGCCGTCATTTGCCTACTGTGTGAACTTGAACAAGTCACTTAATTGGACAGTGTTTGGGGCAACTAGAAATTTGGGCTAGGCTCCTCAGTTGTTTCCTGGACTACAAGCCTATTATTTGAGAGGTGGGTTTGGCATAAGGGTTAAGGTATTTACCTCAGATACAGGATGAAAGGTTTGACCACTGGATATTGACCAGGCTTATAATAGTCTGCAGACTGATAGCCTAGTATGTACCTTTTAATTAATTTATTAATTGATCTGGATTGTGTAATGCAGTCAAAATGTGTTGCATTTTAGTGGCTTAAGCATGTTGCATTTTATTAATGTATTTTTGCTGTACCTTCTTTACAGCCTCCAGCAACAGCAAAACTGGTCGATATTTTTTAGGTCATATAGTCTGCATTATTTGGCGTGATGATCAGAACCCTTAGATCTTCAGCATCTGTTATGTAGTCATTGTCGCATATTATTGTGATACAGATTTCTCTACAAGATCGGATTGTAAAGGTTTTCAGCATTTATCAAAAACTGTTAATCTGGCAGTTAGAGCAGAGGACTGAAGCTCTGAATAGTTAATGAGCTGCTTTCTGTGGCAAGGGTGCAGGGTTTGAATTTTTCACCCTTGTTTACCTGCTGTGTGACATTGAGCTAGTCTCTTAACTAGACAGTGCACTGGAGCAATTGGAAATTTGGGCTAAGATCGTTAATGACCTCCAGGACTGCATGTCTAGTGATTGTGAACCTGTTGTCATTGTTTATCGGCCATTTCCTATTGCATATCTGATCTAGTTAAGGAAGTGTTATGTCAATATCAGCAGCACACCATTTTTAATGTAACCTAGACAATTCTTAAAGTGCAGTAAGCACTGCATTTGTAGACGAAGCACTGAAATGCAAAGTTATTTCCAGCAGGAATCTCTTTATTAATAGTAGCTCCCTTTAATGTGGAATTATTCAGACAACTTTACTTTTGCAGAGATTGTGCATATTGACTTAATATATGTTATCAGGTGGATAATAAACTGTGCTATGCATGGTTAGATCATATGGACTGAAGCTAGTGATCTTTATGTAATTTCATGCAGTTCATCCAAAGCTACAAATAAAGTACAAGTAATTTATTTTTTCATAGTAATAAGGGCTGTACACAGTAGTCAAAGTGGCATTAATTACTGATGGTGGGGTGAGGGACTCTGTGGATGAAACTACTGTATGCTGTTATCACCTGGTCATTTTTAAATGGCTTTTAATTTGGTTTTGCAGGAACAATGTACATGTGAGTGTGTGTGTAAATTACGTTATAATACTTTGTCTACTGTGTTTGTGTTAAATTTGAAATATGTGACTTTGATCATTATTATTGATGCTAAATTTTTGACACAGACATCTGAAAATGAGTGCAGACAACAGTTTCATTTGTCTGTTCTTGCATGACCAGTGTGCATCCATGAAAAGCAAATTGGAGTACTTTACTGTGGCCATTTATATTGCAATCAGGCATGTGATGTATAGACATTCAATAAAGTGGCTGTAATTGTTGAGTGTGGATATTAGCAGATTATAATGACAGCAGTTTGACTGGCCTTTTACATTTGAAATGTTCTGAAATGGGTACTTTTGTCATTATTTATCCATACATTTAATTTCACTGCTTACTGGAAGAAATGTTCAAGACTACAAGTTTAATACCCACTCTACAGATGTTGCTATATTAAACAAAAATATAATTAAAAAAAAATTCACGTGAATCAAAGAAAGCATGCATTTATGTATAGTCTTAAAAATGTGGGAGGGGAGCACATGGTTTGAAAACAGCCCTGGGCCCAAGGTGCACTTAATCCACCAGCAGCCATATGTATTTTCAATGAATGTGAGTTACAAGGGAAAAGAAGTTTAGTGTTGCTTATGTCTGTTTTTCAGTGTGAAACTGTGTAGTGTTGTTTAGCAGATGAACAACAAAAACACAACCAAAAGAGTTCAAAATATAAACCAAAAAAGGAACGCTCAGTCCATACACCAACCAGGATACTATAGTTCTAACTCCCACAGTACTAAAATGAGCCAGAATTCAAAGTGAAACTTAATACAACAACAGATATAAAATTTGGTTTAACACTTTTGTGCCTATCATAGACTGCGGTGGTGGCGCTGCTGTAGCGTTGTCGCCTCACAGTTAGACGTTGCCCGTTCGATTCTCAGTTAGAGCGTCTTCTGCGTGGCAACATGCATGAACGGTGTTCCTTCGTTGAAGGTTGTGCATTAGGCCCAGCAAGCCAGCACGTAAAACTCTACTTGCCAATCATTAGCGGACCGGAGTTCCACTGTGGCGACCCTTAACCGGGAAAAGCCGAAAGACGCAAACAAACTTTCGTGCCTATCATGGGGACTTCTTCAGAACAAATTCCATTACAAACCGGTTAATTTTAAACCATACATCATTAAAAATGCCCCAGTTAAAACACATAGCCAGTTATCCTTATAAAAAAAGTTATAAAAACAAGACATATTGGTTAGCAAGACTTACAACTATCCAAAGACAAATGTAAAATATAAAAAATAAAAAAAACATTCTGGTAAAAAAACTTTAAAAATTCATACTTGTAGTGTTAAAACTTCCCTGACCTGATTTTCAAGAAAGGAAGAATGGAAATCACTTTATTTAAGCCCGGGGCTACATTTGCTTTTAACTTAAATTGCCACAACATCTCACAGCACTCCAGTTTGGTTTCCCAGTCTCTTTGTCTTAAATTAACCTTAACTTGTTCTAAAATGCCAAATTTAAAACTAGTGCATTGTTTTCTATAAGAGAGATGTTTGAAAAGAGCATTGCTGACATTTTTATTAACTATGTCATATAGGTGTTCATATACACATTTACGTAGGCACCTTTCAATTTTTCCTACGTAAAGACTTGCACACCCCTTACATTTCACAGTGTACACCACACCCTTGGATGTACAATTGCCTTTATGCAAAAATACCCTGGAAATACCACTTATGTCTAAATTCAAACTCTCACCTTCCAAAATATGTGGGATTTAGTTGCATCTCCCACACTTAGTCATACCCAAATAACCTTCAGGTTCATATATTCAATTGTAGTAACCTTCATATACCCCCTTAAGGTTGCAGGCTGTCTTGTGTATAAAAACAGACAAATTTCCCAAAATTTTGAACAATAACGGATTGGCTTTAAAAAATAGTCCTGCTTCTGTCAATAATATCTTTCACTTCCTTAAAACCAGAGTTAAATTGAATGACCATCACTCTTTCAAACATTTGCTCTGTACTTGGCCTAGCGTCCTTACCTTCATTCAATAAAATTCAATAAACCACCTCCCAATAATGGTTTATATTTGGAACCCCAAACTTTCATAACTTCCCGACAATTGCTGTTAACTGTTAACTAAACTAGTGGAATGACTTCTAGTGAGAAACATTTGTTTAATGTTGTCCAGATCAGTGATTGTATCTTCGTGAACTGAAGTCATCCTCACAGCCCTCACACACTGTCCCTTAACCAGGTTCTTTTTTTGGAACATAGGGTGTGCACTAGTGTAATGCAGATATGAATTACTAAATGTTGGCTGTCTAAAAATCTGGGACTTAACATCATCATCATCAGCCCCCCTTTTCCCATTTTTCTACATGGGGTCTGGGTATCGTGTTAACTGTTGCCAACTCTCTCGATTCAGTGCCACACTCCTGCCTTCTTCAACACTCATGCCTGACTGTCGCAGATCTTCTTTCACACAATCCATCCACCTCTTTGCTGGACGTCCTCGCTTCCTCTTACCTTCTTCCTGTCTGTCCCAAATCTTCCTCACCAGATTGTCTTCTGCTTTTCTACACATGTGCCCAAACCACCATAATCTGTTCTCTTTGATCTTTTCTGCAATTGGAGCTACTTTGGCTTCTGCTCTTATGTCCTCATTTCTTCGTCCGTCCCACAGTGTGCATCCTATCACCTCTCTCAGGCACTTCATTTCCAGCACCTCTAGCGTCTTCAACTGTTCTGCCTTTACTGCCCAGCTGTCTGTACCATACAGTAGTACTGGTCGCACCACTGTTTTGTACAAATTACTTTTCAGCTTGTTTTGCATTCTTCTGTCATAGACTACACCTGATACTCTATGCCAGTTGGCTGCAGCCCTTCTGATTCTAGCTTTGACCTCTTCATTCAGATTACCCTTACGCTCAACTACTCCTCCCATATACTTGAAGCTGTTTACCTGTTCCACTATTTTCCCTTCTAGCTCTATTCTCAGCTTCTTCTGATTTCCCCAATTTGCTGCCATTACCACCATCTTATCTGTGCTTAGTTCCATCCCTTGTGCCGTCAGATTTGCATTCCATTCTCCTATCCTTTGCTGAAGCTCTACTCAGAGTCTGCCTGTACTGCCACATCGTCTGCATACAGCAGCTTTGTTGATCCGTCCCCTCCAGCCTGTTTGCTAATGTAGTCCATCACCAGTATGAACAGCAATGGGCTCAGAACTGAACCCTGATGTACACCCACACCCACTGGGAACTCCTCTGTGAGGCCGAACACTGTCCGTACTTGAGTCATTGGGTCCTTGTACATACCCTGCACTAATTCTAACAATGCTTCTGGGACTTCAAACCACCACAGTACTGCCCAGATCAGCTTTCTTGGGACCTTGTCATATGCGTTCAAGTCTAGTAATGCCCAGTTGGGCTGTCTCCTCATCTCTAGCTTCTTCTCAAGTATCTGTCACAGTGCAAACATTGGGTCAGTTGTGCTGCATCCTGATCTGAATCCAAACTGCTCATCTCACATCTTGCATCCTACTACTCTGCGTATCCGTTTATCAATCACCCTCTCCAGAACTTTCATGTAGTATGATAGGAGTTTGATGCCTCTGTACTGCCCACAGTTGTGGATGTCCCCTTTGTTCTTGTACACTGGCATGAGTATGCTTATTCTCCAGTCGTCTTTGATGCACCTTTCTCTCCACACTGCTATTAGTACCCTCAGGAGCCATTTCCCCCCTAGCTCACCCAGCATCTTTATCATATCTGCTGTGACCTCATCTGAGCTTGCTGCTTTCCCTGACTTCATCTTCCTTAGTACTGTTCTTACTTCTGTGGTGGGCTGATCTTCTTCTCTCATCGTAGGCTATTTCTGGGGCAGTACAGCTTCTGTTGGGTTTTCTTCATTCTGAAGCTGTTGGAAATACTCCTTCCATCTTCCTTTGATGTCCTCTGGGCTGGTGAGCAGGTTGTTGCTGTGGCATCCCTTATGAAGGGTGTCTGACTATCTTCTTAATCTTTCTGTCTTTGCCTTGCAACCTGATATAGTTTCTTTCTGCCTCTTACTGAGTCACTTTCCAGAAGTTGGTACAGTGCCTCCAGTGTCCTATTCTTTGCTATTGCAACTTCTTTGTTAGCCAACCAGTAGTTCTTCCTAGCCTGGTCAGTCTTTTCCGTCTCCCACTTCTTCCTGCACTCCTTTTTTTCTTTTGATGACTTTTTGGACTTCTGCATTCCACCGCCAGCTTTCCTTATGTACCTTATTTCCATACCTGGCTCAGCCATATATCTTTTCTGTAGTCCTAACACATGCTGATTTTAGGCGCTGCCATTCTTCTTCAACTCTACCTATTTCCTCCTCTTCTTTGGGTGCTAGATCCCTCCATAATTCCTTGTACTGTTGTACTTTCCCTCCAGTCAACTTCCAGGTCTTCAGCCTGGTCTCTGTTGATCTTAGAGCCTTCTCCGACCACTGCTTGCAGCTGATTGTGGCAACTAGTGGTTTATGCTGTGGGACAACTGTTTCACTGGGGATGACTTTGCAATCATGGATTCTACCCTAATGCCTTTTCCTTACTGAGTTGCATGTTGACTACTCTTGTATGTGATCTTGTGACTGTCTCTTTCTGAACCATGTGTTGGCTACTATCAAGTCATTTGCCAGACAGAAGTCTAGAATGGCTTCTCCTTCTTTATTCCTGTTGCCCCACCCATGTGGACCCAGGCAGTCCTCATATCCTGTTCTGTCTGTCCCGATATGTGCATTCAAGTCACCCATTATCAACACCAATTCATGTTGTCCTGCTTTATCTAGCAGGTCCTGCAACTGCTGTCTAAATACACTCTTCCTCACTATCACAACCCTGCTGTGGGGCATAAGCTGAGATTATGAATACTGCCCTATCATTACACTGGAGTCTGATTGCCATGAGTCTGTCATTAATTCTGATGATATCCCTTACTGCCTTCTGAAACGTCTACCTCACCATAATTCCTACACCACTTCTAGCCTGCCCTCCACCTGAGTAGCAGACTCTGGATCCCACCAAGTGGCTTTGCTGCACTGCCCTTCCATTTCATCTCCTGGATACATAGGATGTCCAGCCTCCTCCGTATCATCATGTCATTCACTTCCAAGCTACGTCCTGTCAGTGAACCTACATTAAGCGTAGCAATTCTCAGTTCATGTTTGGCAGGTTGGTTGGTTTTATGTTGGTTTAAAGCCAACAATGGTATGTGAAACCAAGCTGTCCAGATAATTGGTACTGGTATCACTCAGATGAAGGTGAACTGTAGAAAATTTATGGTGTCATTTAATTGAGAAACAAATTGCTCAGCTGTATCTTTAGTCCCATCCCATAAACTAAAGATGTCATCTAAAAAATGTAAATAAAGCTTAATGTGCTGGTGGAAATCACATTTAAAAACAAAAAGGTTTTTCCCAGGAGACCAGTACAAGGTTGGCATAAATGGGCACACATGCTACACCCACAGCCACCCCTTTAATTTGTTCATATGCTTTGCCTTCAGAATAAATGTAGTTGTTTTCTAATACCAGGGATAACAAATCCATAATTCATTTGATCTTATCTGCCAATAAAAAATCGTAAGTTACAAGGCTGTCTTGAAATAATTCCATATTTTCTTCATGGGGGATGGATGAAAATAAATCCAATATGTCAACAGTCATGAACCATAAGTTCCTGTTCCACAAATTGTGCTTAAGGCGACCTAAAACAAATCACACAAATCTTTCAGTAAATGGGAAGCTCTGTCATATGTAGGTTTAAACCGCTTATCAATCAACACAGCCACTGGATAATTTTTTGAACTCTGGGCAGGTACTATACAATGTTCTTCATCTCACATTGCTGCAGTCATAACCTGTGGGTAGTCCGCTGTCCTCGGTTGGCCCGAATACCAAAGTATTAGGCTGGCGTCGGTCATGGGCGCTCAGATCTGACGTCAGTGCGTCACGGTATTAAAGCGCATGACCGATGTCATATCCTCAGTCTTTTTTGCCGCATGGTCCGAAGCAGAAGCAGCGTTTGCAAGTGCCGTTCGGCGTTCTGAAATTTCCGTATTTCGAGTTTCAGACCGAAACCAAGTTGGGCTAAGTACCCCGTTGGGGAATATTTTTGATTTTTCTTGCCTCAGTTAATTCCGGATGTCAGAAAAAGTGAATAATTGTATTTCTTGTTGGAAACAGATACCGCATAGGGATTACCACTCTCTCTGTATTCCTTGTTTGGGGCCTGAGCACGATGTAGGTGGGTGTCGCTTTTGTGCCAGGTTTAATAAGCGCACCATTAAACGTAGGTTAGATTGCGCTAGGCTTGTCTTTGGGAAGTGGTGTAATTACAATATGCCGTCGGATTCTCCGACGCCCGCTTCTGCTAAGAAGCGCAAGGAAAAATCGTTAAGGTCCAAGCAGGATGAGTCGTCCGTTCCGGACGCCGGTTCTTTAGAAACTACGCTGGAATCTGTAGATCCAGCCGAGGTTTCAGCTGAGTCTCAGGGGGAGACGTTAATTTTGCAAGATGTGGCCTCTCAGGAGTCAGGACAGGCTGAGGGGGCCTCTCAGGTTGCTGTACTCCCTTCTTTGCCTAAGGTGGTTAGGCCTTCTCCTTCAGTCTCTAAGGTACCTTCTAAGGGCAGGCCTGGTTTGCCTTCCTCAGGTGTCAGTCCTAGTTCTGCAGGCTCTGTGCCTAAAAAACACATGCTTAAAATGGCAGAAGATTTAATTTCCTTAATCAGGGGTTCTATGCCCCCTCCAGGTAAGAGGCCTAGGGTGGAGCCAGAAGTGGAAAGTTTGGAACAGGCTTCAGATTACTCAGAGTCTTCGGCTGAAGACACTCAGGATTTTCCTCCTTATTCAGATTCGGATGCAGAGGATTCCAGTCCTTCTGCTTCTCCTCCAGAGGATTTTTCCTTCTCAGAAACCTTGCATTCTATGAGGGAGCATTTTAAATGGGAAGGTCAGGATTTCTCGGATTCCCGAAAGAGGCTTAGGGAATTTTTGTTTTTACCTCAACATCGGCCCTTAGCTATACCTCCTGTTTTGGATGTTGTTCAGGATGTTTTCTCTGAGGCTTCCCTTAATCCAGACTCTTTGCCTCCTGCGCTAGTTAAACCTGATAGGTATTACAGAGTGCCTGAGGCTCATAAATATCTGTATAACTAGAAATATAAAATAGAACCAGAAACTATTAGTCAGGGACCTAAGGGTGTCAGGGCTTCTGTTGTAAAGAATCCAGTTCCTATGGATAAAGATTCTAGAGCTTTGGATAGGTGGGGTAAAAAAGTGTACACCTCTTCCACTCTAGCAATGAGGGCTTTGAATTGCCAGTTTCATATGTTAAAGTACCAGAATTTTCTCCTTACTCAATTAAAATATAAGGTAGATGCTTTGGCAGAGGGCATAGTGTAAGGAATTACAGGAGTTGGTTCATGCCTCTGATCAGGTGGGTAAGCATTCCTTGCAGTGTGGTTTCGATGCTTTACAGGCTTCTTCCAGGGTGGCTGCCACTGGATCAGTTAATCGCAGGCACGCCTGGCTTAAGGATCAGAGTTTGTCAGAGCATGTTAAAGCTAGAATTTTGGATGCTCCTTTACAGTCTGAAGTTTTGTTTGGTCCTCCTGTGGAGTCTGTCTTAAAGAAAATGGAAGACAAGGCTAAGTCTATGCAGACTGTTAAAGATTTTTTGCAGGTGCAGCCCCCTAAGTTTAGCAGAAATTGGCCTACTAAGGGATGGGCTTACCCTTCTTCTGATTTACAGTCTAGGGGCAGATCTAGACGTGGTAGGGGCAGAGCTCAGGGTTCTTTCAGGCCTAGAACGTGGAGTTCCCCTGCACAATCTACAAGTGAGGGCAGGGGCCAGTCCTTTCGTAAACAGGCCCAGTGACCTGCATCTTCAGCTGCCAGATCCCTCCTGTCTGGCAGCTCCTTTGGGAGGAAAGTTAGCACTTTTCAAGCAAAACTGGCTTTTAGTCACCCAGGACAAATGGGTATTGGACATTATAAACCAAGGCTACAAGTTTTATTTCCACACATTGCCTCCTTTCAAAGGCATGCCAGACGTTCCTCCTCAGCAAAGAGTAGAGGCTCACAAACAGATTTCTTTACTTCTTCAAATGGGGGCTATAAAGCAGGTCCCTATGTCAGAAGTGGGCCTAGGATTTTATTCTCGCCTGTTTCTTGTACCAAAGAAAGGAAACACTTGGAGACCAATTTTGGATTTATCTATCCTCAACACATACCTGGACATTCCAAAATTCAAAATATTGACATTGCAACAACTTCTGCCTCTGTTGGGCAAAGACCACTGGATGGTAACTCTGGATCTCAAAGAGGCTTATCTTCATGTTCCTATCAGACCCAGTTGCAGGCGATTCCTGCGTTTTCGGGCTGGGACTTTACATTATCAGTTCTCTGCATTGCCCTTTGGCTTATCTACTGCGCCCAGGGTGTTCACAAAGGTTCTGGCCCCGGTGATAGCTTTCTTAAGGTTAAGAGGAATACAAATTTATCCTTATTTGGACGATTGCCTGATTCTTGCTCAAGACGAAAACAAGCTTCTTCACCATCTACAGTATGTTATGGCAGTGTTAAGGTGCCTAGGGTATTCTGTGAACGAAACAAAGTCCAGTCTAGTACCCTCTCAGGAAATGTGCTTTCTGGGTGTGAGACTGAATACAGCTTCCCAGATGGCTTTTTTGACCCCGGACAAGCAAAGGAACCTTACACTTTACTTCCAGCAATTGTCTCTACGGTCCAGGCTGACTGCAAGGACAGTCCTTCAAGCCTTGGGGTTCATGGCATCTTGTATTCTGGTGCTTCCCAATGCCAAACTGCATATGAGGAAGCTACAATGGTATCTCAAAATGTATGGACACAACACTGCCACGATCTGGACACTGTCATTCAAATAATACCTTGCATTCAAAAGGAATTTTTGTGGTGGGCTCAGGAATGTCACCTAAACAAGGGACTCTCTGTGACCCGACCAGAGGCGAGTCAGATCTTAACGACAGATGCCTCGGACAAGGCTTGGGGAGCACACCTCAATGGAAAGTGGGTTCAAGACACGTGGCCTGCCAGACTTCAGCATTTACATATCAACTTGAAGGAGATGTTAGCAGTCCAATTTGCATTGATGGCTTTCAAGGATTTACTTCACCCGGGACAAGTGTTGATTCAAACAGACAACACAACTGTCATGTGGTACATCAACAAGCAAGGGGGAACCCATTCGTACCCTCTTTGCAGACAAGCTATGATTCTGTGGGAGACTGCTCTCAGTTTGCACCTCACTCTTCAGGCAAGGTTTCTGCCAGGAGCACAGAACTCCTTAGCAGATGTTTTGAGCAGACAGATGGTGGATCCCCACGAGTGGAAGTTGGATCCTCATGTATTTCGACAGTTGACAGTGATATGGGGGACTCCAGACATAGATCTGTTCGCTTCTCCACTAAATTTCCAGTTGCCAAAGTTTTGCATGAAGATGTTTCATCCCACAGCTTGGAAAGTGGATGCTCTATCATTCAGTTGGAGCAATCTTCACGTCTATGCCTTTCCTCCTCTGCCTCTCCTTTCCAAGGTGCTCTTGAAGGTCAGACAAGACAAGCCCTCCATGATTCTAATAGCTCCAGATTGGCCTCGACAGCACTGGTACCCTCTGCTGAGGAGTTTAGTACGGGAGCCTCCTTGGCCTTTGCCTTCAATTCCACACCTTTTGTCTCAGGCGGGCAATCATTTCCTCAATGTCAGGATTCAGTCCCTGCATCTAACAGCCTGGCATATTCTGTTCTAGAACCTGGAGGGTGGCTGCTACCTCAAGAAGATATGAATGTCATTTTGGAGGCGAGAAGGCCTAGAACAAGGAAAGTTTATGCTGATAAATGGAGGAGATTTTTATTTGGAGCACAGCAAGGAGCTTTGATGTTTCCAGGCCTAATTTGAGTGTTTCTCTTCAATATCTTACAGAATTATTAGACAAAGGTTTGTCTTTCTCCTCTGTAAAAGTTCATGCTGCAGCCATTTCTGCTCACTGTGACTGTGACCCACCATTATTCTCTCATCCTTTGTTTAAACAATTCCTTAGAGGGGCAAAGAACATAAGACCCCCACGTAGAGCTCCTACTCCTTCCTGGGATCTCAATTTTGTGTTGGAAAACTTACTTTACCTCCTTTTGAACCTGCAGCTACGTCTGAGTTAAAGTTTTTGTCTTGGAAGACTGCTTTTTTGTTGGCCATTACGTCTGCTAGAAGGGTATCTGAATTACAGGCTCTCATGGCAGTTGAACCCTTCCTGATTTTCATAAGGATAGGGTATCTCTGCGTACTAACCCTACTTTTATGCCTAAAGTGGTTTCAAATGTGGCCTTGAACCAATCTATTCATTTGCCTACTTTTTATGCTGATCCCCAAAATAAAGGGGAGAAAATTTTGCACACTTTGGATATTCACAGGCAGTTGCGTTATTATTTGAGCAGGACTAAAAGTTTCAGACAGTCTCAACAGTTATTTGTTTCTTTTGCTTTGAGCTCTCAGGGAAACCTGTTTCTAAACAAACTATTTCTAAGTGGATTGGTCATTGTATTGCCTTTTGTTATTCTCATCATGGTAAGGAGATTCCGGCTGGAATCAGACCTCATTCCACTAGGGCTACTGCCACTTCTACTGCTTTTTGAGAAGGGTAGTTACCAAAGAAATATTGGTAGCATCTACTTCCAGTTCAGTGCAGACTCTGTCTAAACATTACCATCTCGCTCTTTATTCCAAATCTAGGGCTGGGTTTGCCACTGCAGTCTTGCAGGGCTTATTAGCAGCTCCCAATGCTTTATGATTTGGCCAACCTCCCTTTACTTTTGCTTTGGGATTCTACCCACAGGTTATGACTGCAGTAATGTGAGATGAAGAACATAGTACAGTTTTGTACCTACCATAAATGTAGATGTTCGAAGATCCACATTGCTGCAGTCCAATTTACCCTCCCTCCTTCCCCTCTGTAGTTTGGAGTGGTTGTTTGGTTTAGGTTGTAGATATTGTTTGTACATGGGTTTTGGAGGTTTTTTCTATTTTAGGCTGTGGCCTTTCTTTTTGGGCCTTCTGACATCTGGGGCAAGAAAAGACTGAGGATATGACGTCGGTCATGCGCTTTAATACCGTGACGCACTGACGTCAGATCTGAGCGCCCATGACCGACGCCAGCCTAATACTTTGGTATTCGGGCTGACCGAGGACAGCGGACTTACCCACAGGTTATGACTGCAGCAATGTGGATCTTCGAACATCTACATTTATGGTAGGTACAAAACTGTACTTTATAAGATACCTTTTATAGATACATTATAAGGCAGAAGGAGGGGGTCCTGCAGATCTTTGTGCACTTTAGGTATGCCAAAAATAGTTGTTATAACAAGTTTGGGCACCTTCATATAATTATATAAATCCACATCCAACTTTACTGTTCAGCATCAGATCTTCAAAAATTAAATCAGTATACTGGTAAGCAATATTGAGCTGGTTTCTAGAAACAGGTAGGTATGTATCAGTGTCCAGCAAGATGTTAATCATGGCAAAAGAATAATAAAATGTACTGAATAAAACCATCCCGCTCTCAAGTTTTTGTCATCCAATAAATCGTGCATGATTTTCCTTTCCTGTTTGGACAGACTGTTACTAAAACCTTGCCTCCCAGTGTGTCTTTCCAGGGCATAAAGATCATCTAAAACAGCTTACTCAAAAACCTTGATTAACAGGTGTGGGAGGAGGGGGGGGGGGCAAAAGTACATCTGATGTTGTAAATTTTCAATCATTCCTTACTGATAGGACTTGGGTTCCATCCTCGGAACCGACAGTGCCGGTACCAAACTCGCACCAGCCTAAACCTCTCAGCTAAGACCTACCCACAATGCCCCTATCATAGTCTCTCCAGATCTCGTTTGCCACATTCCTCGTCAGACGTGCCAAGCCTTCTCTCAAGCTAAGTGTAGTTTTTTGTGGTTATTTCTAGTTTTAGTGTCCTTTTAGCCAGTTTGTCTAAGGTTATTTCTCGTTTCTACTTTCTGTATTTCCTGATTAAACCCTACCCACTACCTTGGTAGTTCTTTCATACCATCGTTGGTACTATTCCCCTCTTCCCTACCTAGTAGGCCCTTCTCTTACTTTTTTGGTATTTCTTAGTACCTTTGTTTGGTACTCCTTTCCTAGATCTGTACAAAAAAGAGAGAGTTTTCTGTCCCTTTCTCTTGTTTGGTAGATTTAGTTATTGTGTGGTAGTAATAGTGTCTTATAATGTCGGATAAGGCCAAGCTTGGGTACAAGCAGTGTGACAAGTGCAGGCGTAAACCGCCCAACTCTGACGGTCACACCCGGTGTGTTTATTGTTTGGGCGTTGACCACCTTAACGTTTCTTGTGACATTTCTTCTAGCTTCACCAACAGTACATTAGCTGAATGAAAGAACAAGCTTATTCTCAATGGTATGCTGAAATCACCCTTCACGAAGGCTCTTTCTGGGATGGAGGTCTCACCACCTCTTAAGCATAAGGGCATGAAAAAGTGTAAGGAGAAATGGAGTATTTCGGTTCCGACACCGGGCTTATCCCACGCTGTTGGCGCAGACGGCTTCAACACCAGGGTCCCTGTCTTCCCCCTTGGTGACGTCCTTGATTCTGACTCCTTTCACTGTACCAGCTTCGGCACCACCCCCCTCGGTGCCGACCTTGTTTGACACAGGCACCGACCACTGTACCTGCATTGGCACCATCCCCGACCATGGTGCCGATGCCTTACATGGCTCCATTGGTAATGACACCTTTGGTTCCGAAGGTCGAGCACCTTCCCAGAACTAGGTATTCTCCCCCTTATGACCCCTTTTTGGGCCAGCAATTTAGTCCCATTTCTTGAGAGACCAGAATCTCCATCGGCAGTGTCCTTCAGATCCACCAGGAGTCTTTCGGAACAAGATGTAGGAAGGGTTGTGGTCCAGCTTTTGGCAGCTAGAGGATTAATCACCCAGACCAGGCCTTCCCTCCCTCTTGGAACGGAAGCTCTCACAATGTATTCTCCTGTCTATCCTCCTCCGACCTCCTCCCAGGTCTTGGAGACTTCGGTACCGATTGCCATCCCAGTGCATACCTGCCTCAACTCTGACAACAGAGGCTTTCCTGTCAGCACCGATTACTCTTGGTGACGTGGTTCCTTTGGAACTTGCACATTCTTGGAGCAGTGATTGGGCTGTTGGCACCATGGCACCTACTTCAGTGCCGAGTTTTTCTGTGGCGCCGTTTACTGCCACAGCTCCCCTGGTAGCTACCGGTCCTCTCGGAGCTCCTCACCTGGAGGTGGGCTCCTCTGGGCAGGGTGTGACTCCAGTTCAGAAGTCGTCCTTCTCTGTTCCGGGCTCCCATCCCTCCTCAGGCGGGCCTGCTTTCCAGGTGATGGAGAGGGTTCTTGCTTCAACAGGCTTGCAGTTGAAACCATTGGCATTGGAACCAGAACCCCCTTCTAGCATGCAGCTGTCCCAACCTCCTACTCTGGGATCTCGAGCACGGGAGCCGCAAGACTTGTCCTTGAAGGGAACCCTTTCTCCGGAGTCCACCTCATTAGACCCCATTGGGGAGCCGCCATGGAAGAAACTTTGCTAGAGGAAACATCTTGATTCCCCTGAGGAAACAATTACTATGTGGGATAAGGGTCCCCTCATTCTCCCCCAGAAGACGTCTCATTTGGAGACATTCTTGAGATCCTCAAGCAGAGGGGAGACTGGAAGCCCTCCAACCCTTTGGAGGAGTCTGTGTTCTTGCAGGCTTTCTGTGCTCGACCATCTACTTCCTGGGTGACCCCACCTGCAGATGAGCTCATTAGACTTATTGTGCAGCGTGCCTGGAAGGCCCCAGGCAACATAGAACCCATCCCCCAGAGGCCAGATAAAATTTTGCCCACTCTTGAAGACCAACCCAACTGGTCCAAACAGCTGGTAGTAGCGGCGGCCACCACGAGGGAACTGGTAGAAGATAGTTCCACTGTTCATACCCCGAACAGGGAGTCTCGGGCTATGGACAAGACTGGGGAAGCGGACCTATGCTTCTGCGACCTTTGCCATTTGGTCTCTGAATAACCTGGCACACTTTACTTGCCTCCAGAGAGACTTGATTTCAGAAATATCTGCCTCTTTGGTGGAGGTACTGCCTGAGGAGGTGCGTGATACTGTTGTCTGTTATGGGCATATGTTTTTCCACCCCCAGAGATCCTACTCCAGGAATCAGAGGAATGGGAGAGGGGGGGATTGTGGTTCAGAAAGTCCCAAGGATCTTTTCATGACACCCGTGATGAGCAATCCCCCAGGGCAGAGGAAGCAACTCATCCGGAAGACATCCCTTTCGGAGCAGAGGGGGTCCATGCAACCGGGGCACTAGGGATTCCTTCTCTGGCCGACCCTTCCAGCGCTCCTGAGCAGCGGCCCGATTGCTTTCCTCTGGAAGCAGTCGGGGGTTGATTTTCTCTGCACCTACAGGCCTGGCAACTCATAACAACGGATGCATAGGTGCAGAAAATAATATCCAGAGGTTACCATATCCCATTCGACCTTACTCCCAGACATGTAAAACTAATCCCTGATGTCCCACCCTGTCAGAGGGAGGCTGCAGCCTTAGAAATCGAAAAGCTGCTAAGAAAAAGAGTCATCCAACCAGCCCCACCAGACCAGAGAAGATCCAGGTTTTACTCAAGGTTCTTTTTAGTGCCAAAAAAGACAGGACTAGAGACCAATCCTGGATCTCAGCTTACTAAACAAATTTATCAAACTCAAACATTCCGGATGGTCACACTACAGCCCTACAGTCCATTCTCCCCTTTCTGGGGAAGGACAACTGGATGTGCTCTATAGACCTCCAGGACGCGTATTACCACATAAAGATGGACAAACGCTCCCAGAGATTTCTCCACTTCCAGCTGGGAGACGATCACTACCAGTTCAGATTACTGCCCTTTGGTCTCTCGACAGCCCCCAGAGTGTTCACCAAATGCATGACAGTCGTAGTAGCTCATCTCCGACAACAAGGATTCCAGGTGTTTCCATATCTAGACAATTGGCTCCTTACTGACACGACCAGGAACCTTCTCATCCTCAGTCTGTCTTACACTCAAGGCCTTGCTCTTTGCCTAGGTATCACGATCAACATGGACAAATCATACATGTCTCCAATAAGAGCACTGGAATTCATTGGAGCGATGTTTAACACAATGTCCTGTCAAGCTTCCCTTCCTCCTCACAAACTTTCAGAAATAAGAAACCAGATTCAAGCCCTCCTTCCGCAGACATTTGTACCAGCATGCCTTGTACTACAACTTTTGGGCTCTATTGCATCAACCATTACCTTAGTACCACTGGCGAGGTTGCACATGAGGCTATTACAGTGGCTCCTTTCATCACAATGGTCGATCTTAAGCCACCCACTCGACCACATGATATGCCTTATAAACCTTTGCAAGAAAGAAATGCTGTGGTGAATGAAGCCAGAAACAGATCTTTGGTGTCAACCTTTGTCTTCCCCAGCTCAGGAGGGCCACTGTGACCATGGAGGCTTCCTTGTGTGGGGGGGAGGGGGGGGGCTTTTCCAGGGAAAGACGGTGCAAGGCACCTGGTCCCCCATGGAGGCCAGTTTGCGCATAAATGTCCTGGAATTGAGGGCAGTTCTCTTAGCGTTGCAAGCATTCCACACATCTCTCCTTTCCGGGACCATTGCAATTCAATCAACAACATGTCAATCGTCTGGTACATCAACAAACAAGGTGGAACCAGGTCTTATCCCCTGTGTTGGGAAGCCATAAGAATTTGGCATTGGGCGATGACTTCCAACCATTCCCGAGAGTTCCAATCTTATTGCAGACAATCTGAGCAGAAACATTTTGATGTCTCACGAGTGGTCCCTCAATCCGGCAATAGCAGCTCAAATCTTCTGCCGCTGGGGAACGCCTTGCTGCGACCTGTTTGCCTCGCCCCTAAACAACAAATGCAGAAGCTACTTTTCCCTGACCCCCCCCCCCTCAGGGGGAGTCACCGAGGGATGCTCTGACGCATGATTGGCCCCTGAGTCTACTGTATGCTTTCCCCCGTTTCCCCCTCATCCCGAAATTCTTACAGAAAGCTCAAAGGTTGAGAAGCAAAGTGATCCTCATTGCCCCTTATTGGCCCCGTCAAGTCTGGTTCCCATTCCTATGGCCTCACCTGATTTCACAGCCTGTGGATCCTGGATCAATCCCAAGGACTTCTTTGTCATCCTCAGGGACTGATTCACCCCAGTCTCCACAGCTTCAAGCTCATGGCTTGGTTTCTCCACTTCTGATGATTGCCAGGCTACCTGATATTTCATTCCCTGTTCGTGAGATCCTTCTGGCTTCACACAAACCTTCCACCAGAAAAATTTATTCCAGTAAGTGGACTAGGTTTTCTAGATGGGCTAAAGAACATAACATAGACCCTTTTTCCATGCCTATTCAGAAGATTTTACAATCCCTCACTACCCTGTTGCACACAGGAGCTTCAGCATCGACAGTTACAGTGCATGTAGCAGGTATTGCAAACGTACACAATGGATTTGACAATTCATCTGTTATGTCACACCGACTGCAAAACCTTCATGAAGGGAGTATTACATATTAAACCTCCTGTTAAGCCTCCTATAGAGCCATGGGACTTGACTTTTGTGCTTCAGTCATTAACAAGTCCCCCCTTCGAGCCTTCTAGTTCCTGTGATATCAAATTTCTGTCTTGGAAAACTTTACTTCTAGTAGCCTTTACCTCACCGAGAAGAGTATCTGAGTTGCAGGACTTGAGTGTCAAGAGACCGTACTTGACTTTTCATAGGGAAAGTGTTTCTCTACGTACTGACCCCTCCTTTTTGCCCAAGGTCATTTCTGGGTTTTCCATTAACCAATCTATTAACTTAATGGTTTTCTTTCCCCACCATTCAGATAGAGGGGAATACCTTCTTCATATTTTCCATTAACCAATCTATTGACCTACTGGTTTTCTTTCCCCACCATTCAAATAGAGGGGAATACCTTCTGCGTACTCTTGATGTTCATAGGCAACTTCATTTCTACTTGGATAGAACTAAATCTTTCAGGAAAACAGATCAATTGTTTGTGGCCTTTGCAGGACCCAGAATAGATAAGCCTTTTTCCAAAATGACCTTATCTTCTTGCCTGAGAAACGCCATTACCGTCATCTACCATCAAAACAGTGTCCTTGCCTTCCAAAATAAAGGCTCACTCCACTAGATCGATACCTACCTCAGTGGCCTTTCATTCCAGAGCCTCTATGAATGATATCTGTGCAGCAGCCACTTCGGCAAGACCTCGTACCTTTATCACTCATTACAGATTGAATTTGGCCTCCAGAGAATGGGCATCTTTTGGTTCTATGGTGCTCAGGAATGTCCTTCCTTAGGGCCATCCAGGACTCAAGTAGCTGGGGATTCGAGGCTATCAGTAAGGAATGAATGAAGATTTACAACATCAGATAAAGAAGTTATGTCTTACTATAATGTTCAATCTGTGTTGTAGCTCTTCATTCATTCATTACTTCCTGCCCTCCTTCCCCCTGCCTGGACTCCTGGTGGACTTTGACTATCCTTGTTAGTTTCCTTGTTAGTTAAGGTATCTGCCCAGACAGAGCCTCCTTCTGTCACTAGTATTATCTCTATACTATAAGGGTGGGCAAACACGATCTGAAGAGACTATGAGAGGGGCATTGTGGGTAGGTCTTAGCTGAGAGTTTTTGGCTGACGCGAGCTTAGTACCGGCTGTGTCGGTTCCGAGGATGGAACTGAAGTCCTATCAGTAATGAATGAATGAAGATCTACAACACAGATGGAACGTTATGGTAAGACATAACTTCTTTTTTTCTTCTTTAGCACTACATCTTGCTTAGAAACCAGTTTGTTAGTCAAATCCTTGTATTTAAAGATAACCCCTAGGTTCAACTTTCTGGTGTACAGCTTGAGTTCCATCATGGTGTCCACCACATCCCACTGCCTAATGGGGGAAAAAATGAAAACCTTTTTGAAACAGGTGGAAATGTTCTTTAGTTATAGTACGGCTAGTGTAGTTAAAAATGTTGTATCCCTCATAGGAACTCAATATTCCTTGGGTTCGGGTAAAGTTTAGTGTCTCCACTTCTTGACTGTTTTCCTGTTCAATGAATTCCTCTTGGACTGAATTTGTTGGGGTTCCCTTCCCGGGCCCAGGCCAACTATTTGTTTGGAATGACACACAAGACTTTCTGATCTGCAAGAATCAGAAAATCCTGTTCCTCATTAAAGCCATTGTAATAATCTGAAAAGGGTCCTAAATGTCCAACAGTGTTCATGTGCAAAAATTTGTTCCTATCCCTAATGGGGGAGTTTGTCTAACACTCTCTTTATTGTGGCTACCCATCCTAAAAAAAAATCAGATAGTTGTCTCATTGTGTTTGATCAGCATTTCCATCAGTTCAAATCTGTGCCAATCAAACATATTCACAAAATCTGGGTATAAAGTACTATTGGCAGGAATACCAAAAGGAAATGTAAAAACTCTTAACCCCCGCAGAGCAACTTTGATATTGATACAGTACCTTAAATAAGAGTTGTCCAACTATAGGATGTTTTTTGTGTTTTAGTGTTGCAGTTATCACATTTGGGTTATCTGTTTGCAGTAGCCCTCAGTCGGCCTGATTAACAAAGTCTTGGGTCCTGCGTCGGTTACTGTACCTTCTTCCATGACGTCAGGTCATCAGGGGTATAAAACATGCAGCCGATGCCATTACATCAGTCTTTCTTGTCATGCGGTGCCTGAAGCAGAAGCAGTTCGCAAGTGCTGGTCGGACGACTCCTGAAATTTTCATTTTCGAGTTTCAGAACCGAAGTCTTCAACTAAAGCTAAGTACCCCATTGGGGAAACTTTTTCTTGGTCCTTACCAATGTTAGTAAAAGTTAATAAATGCATTTCTTGTGGAAAGCAAATACCTCACAAAGATTTTCATTCATACTGTATTCCTTGCCTAGGCCCTGATCACAACATCGGTTTTGTGCTTTATTTAATCAACGCACTATCAGTCGTCTGTATATTTTCGCCTCTAAATATTTCAGTTCTCGGTTCAATTATCCAGAAATGTCATCGGTAAGCCATCCGACTACCGGAATTCTGAAAAAACGCAAAGATAAAGACAGAGACAGGCCGCCTAGGTCCAAAGCTGCCGACGACGCTTCTCCTAAGCCAGTCATCAGTTCACCGGTACTCAGTGAGGTGCTTTCGCAGCCCCTAATACCCGCTACTTCTGATTCACAGGCCTCTACTGAGACCCATTCGGTGTCCGGTATGCTGCGAGATGCTTCAACTGTGGAACCTGCAGATGTCTCTACCTTGGATGGGTCCGGAGCCGCTGTGCAGGCACCAGCTTCTGAGGGTGTATTCAGGCCTACGGACTTGCATGTTAAACCGACACCTCCTTCTTTTTTAAGGCCTAAACCTCGAACCATGCCTAGAAAACCAATGCCCAGGCCACATGCTCAGGCCTCTATGCCTAAAATACGAATGATAAGAATGGCTGAAGATCTTATAACTTTAATCAGGGGAAGCCAACCACCCTCTTCTAAGAGGCCTAGGACTGAAATTGTTTATGAATCTTCTGACCAGGATTCTGATTTTTCTGATTCTTCTGATGATCTGGATTTACCCTTATCTACTTATGAGGATTCTGATGCAGAGGACTGTGTTCTCTCTGCTTCCCCTCCAGAGGATTTTTCTTTTGGTGAAACCTTGCACTCTCTAAGGGAGCATTTCCACTGGGAAAGCCAGGATTTTTCTGATTCAAAAAAGAGGCTTATGGATTTCTTACTCTTGCATAAGCATAGGCCTTTAGCTATACCTCCTGTACTAGACATTGTTGATGATGCCTTTTTGGAATCTAGTTTGGCCCCCTGATTCTTTGCCCCCTGCTCCCAGAAAACTTGACAGATATTACAGGGTTAATGATTCTCACAAGTTCCTTTTTAAAAATCCTATTGCGGATCCAGAGACGATTTCACAGGGACCCAAGGGCATTAAGGCCTCTACTGCCAAAAGCCCTACCCCTTCTGATAGAGATTCCAGGGCGTTGGATAGGTGGGGTAAGAAGGTTTACACTTCTGCAACCTTGGTCATTAGGGCCTTAAACTGTCAGTTTCATATGTTAAAGTATCAACAACATATTATTGGATTGCTTAAACAGAAAATGATGTTGATTCCTGACTGTGCTGAAAATAAGGAATTACAGGATTTAATGCATTCTGCTAAACAGGTTGGAAAACATACTTTGCAATGTAGGTTTGATTATTTTGAGGCCTCTTGCAGGGCTGCTGTCACTGGGTCTGTACTCAGAAGGCATGCTTGGCTTAAGGAGAAATCTTTGCCTGATCATGTTAAAGCTAAACTATTGGATGCACCCTTAAATCAGGACCGCCTGTTTGGCAACAAAGCTGAGGAAGTTCTTAAAAAGATGGAAGATAAAGCTAAATCTATGCAAACTGTTAAAGATTTCTTACAAGTTCAGCCTCCACAATTTAGTAGGCATTGGCCCTCTACAAATTGGTCCTTTCCGGCTCCTTCCAGGCCTTCTCAATCCAAACCCAGACACAACAGAAATCCCAGGTTTCAGTCCCAGGGTATGCACAAGACTAAGCAATGGGGGGCTGCCGTTTCCAAATCTGGGAGAAATAAGACTTCCCCCCCTATGGAAAACTGTCTCTTGATTTTAAAACTTCCAAGCACTTTTCAACTGAAGGCTCCTTTAGGGGGAAAGATTAGTTTGAAGGCCAAAAACTGGGGACTCATTACCCAGGACAAATGGGTTTTAAATAGTGTCCCAAGGATACAGATTTCACTTCCACACATTACCAACGCCAAAAGGTTGGCCAGATCTATCCCCAAATCAGTGGGCGGAGGCTCAAAAGCAAATACTCTCTCAGCAATTCAGACTGTACCAGAAGAGGAAAAAGGACAGGGTTTCTACACCAGAATTTTCCTGGTACCCAGATAACACAATTCATGACATCCTATTCTGGACCTGTCTACTCTAAACTCCTTTTTGGTGATTCCAAAATTCAAGATGCTGACTCTTCACCAGTTGCTTCCTATGCTAGGAAAAGATGCCTTGATGGTAACACTCTATTTAAAAGAAGCATACCTGCACATCCCAATAAGGGAATCTTGCAGAAGATACCTACGCTTCAAAGCAGGCTACAATCACTACCAGTTCTCTGCACTGCCCTTTGGCTTATCTACTGCACCCAGGGTATTCACAAAGTGCCTAGCCCCAGTCATCACATTTTGCAGGCAAAGAAATATTCAAATATACCCATACCTGGACAATTGTTTTAATTCAGGCAGAAAGCCAGGACATACTTTTGAATCATCTGGCCTTTGTACAAAGGATGCTAACTTGTCTGGGGTACACCATAAATGAAAAGAAATCACACCTGGTACCCTGTCACCAAATCATATTCCTGGGAGGAAGCTTGAGTACAACTTCCCAGATGGCTTTCCTCACGCCAAAGAAACAAACTCATTTGACAACCTACTTCAAGCAATTGGCCACAAAGACCCTACTATATCTGCAAGGCAAATACTACAAGCCTTGGGGTTCATGGCCTCCTGCATTCTTCTGATTCCATATGCAAGACTGCATATGAGGAAACTACAGTGGTATCTAAAAAAGCCTATGGTGTCAACATTCTCAGGATTTAGAAGCAATGATTCCTATCATACCTTGCCTACGCCTAGAGTTTCTTTTGTAGGCAGAGGCCTGCCACCAAAACAAGGGATTACCATTCACACCACACCCTGCTGCCCAAACCCTAACAACAGACACATCAGATTATGCATGGGGGGCTCACCTGGCAGGGAAGTGCATTCAGGGCAAATGGAACCCAAGTTAAATACACTTGCATATCAATCAAAAAGAAATGTTATCTGTACAGCATGCTCTGACAGCCTTCAAAGACCACATTCTTCCAGAACAATTAATGGTAAAGACGGACAGCACCACTGTTATGTGGTACATAAACATGCGGGGGGTACACATTCATACCCCCTATGCAGACTAGCCATGGCATTGTGGAACACAGCCCTGAGCTACCAAGTGCATCTACAAGCTCAATTCCTGCCAGGAAAACTAAATACACTGGCAGACGAACTAAGCAAAAACCTCATGGACCGACACGAGTGGAAGCTGGAACCAAGGATTTTCAACATGTTGACAAGCAAATGGGGGATCCCAGATATAGACCTGTTTGCCTCCCCCCACAACTATCAGTTGGACAAATTTTGCACAAGGACTCCCCACAAACAAGCTTGGAAAGTGGATGCTCTGTCCTTCATCTGGAAAAAAATATCAATTTATGCCTTTCCTCCTCTGCCTCTGCTCTCCAAGGTACTAATAAAGATCAAACAAGACAAACCAAGGACAATTTTGATTGCACCCGACTGGCCACGCCAATACTGGTACCCCCTCTTGCGCAGTGTGTCACTATTGGCCCCATGGCACCTGCCTCAGACTCCTACCCTGTTGTCTCAGCAGGAGAACCAGATTATGCACCCTCAGCTTCATACACTGAACCTAGCAGCCTGGCTAATTGCCTAATCTCTCCTTCACCATCCCTCAGTAAACCAGTGATGGATATCATTTTAGAGGCAAGGAGGCCTAGAACTAGAAAATCTTATGCTTTAAAATGGAAAAGATTCTGTGCCTGGAACCAATCTCAAGGGATGAGCACAGCAGTACCCAATTTACCTCAGATTTTACAATACTTAACTGAGATGCTTCATAAGGGCCTGTGTTTCTCCTCCATCAAAATTCATGCCTCAGCCATTTCAGCTCATTGTAACACAGAACCTCCCCTCTTCTCTCATCCACTGCTTAAGCGGTTCCTCAGAGGGGCCAAAAATCTACGACCACCCAGGAGAGCCCCAACTCCAGCCTGGGACCTTAACTTTGTATTGGAAAAGCTCACCCTTCCTCCTTTAAAGCCAGCTGCCACTGCAGATTTAAAATTCCTCTCTTGGAAAACAGCTTTCCTTTTAGCAATCACTTCAGCAAGAAGGTATATGAATTACAGGCCCTCATGGCACTGGAGCCTTTCATCGTCTTCATGCAGACAGGGTGTCCCTCAGGACCAATCCCACCTTCATGCCCAAGGTGGTATCCAGTGTGGCCCTTAATCAGTCCATTCATTTGCCAACCTTCTTTCCTAACCAGCAGAGCAAAGGGGATTGGATACTACACTCCTTAGACATGCACAGACAACATAGATTCTCCTTGGACAGGACTAAACCTCAAAGTAAATCTGACCAACTGCTGGTGGCATTTGCTGCAGGGGTAGGGGGGCACCTGACATCTGGGGCAAGAAAAACTGATGTAATGGCGTCGGCTGCATGTTTTATACCCCTGACGACCTGACGTCATGGAAGAAGGGACAGCAACCGACACAGGACCCAAGACTTTGTTAATCAGGCCAACTGAGGGCTACTGCAAGAAGATAACCCAAATGTGATGACTGCAACAGTGAATACACTCGAACATCTACATTTATGGTAAGTGTACACAACTGTACTGTTTTCAACCTTAGTAGGTACTTCTCTAACTGTCTTTATCATGTCTTTCAGATTTAAAAGCAGTTGAAAGAGAAACCGTTAGTTTCATCTGTCCCCCACCTGCTCTGACCCGAAGTCGAAGCCTTTCTCTATCAGGTTCCTTATTTTGAGACCTCTGTTGTCTATTTCAGAATGTACATTCTGTCTCCCCTGGTTAACAGCATCGGTGTGATGAGACCTCCTCCTCCATTACTCGTAATCTTTGATTGATGGACTTTTCCTGGTTGTTGCTGCCTACTCCAGTGACAGTTTCCCTGAAGCACCAAGGTTTCAAGGGAGAGTCCTTGTTCCGTTTCCGAGCCTAAGCATGCTCAGATGCACTACCCTTGATTTCGGCATCATAGGTTAGACCATAGGAAGTTGGTGCTGATTGAACAAAGTCAGGTCCAGCGCCAAGCCAAATGTTAATATTTGTTGTTTTATTAAAGTCTCTCTTTGAACTCTGCCTCATGTCAGTATTGTGGAAGTTGTTACTGTAGTATCCTGGTTGCTGTACAGATTGAGCGTTCATTTTCTGGTTTTTGTTTAGCAAATGGCCATTAGTGTTTCTGCTATGAAAATTGAAGTAAAGGTTTTAAATGAAATCAAAATCTGTGTAATCGTTGTAAAAGTAAAACCAAAAATAGTATGCACACTGACAGGCTTGAACATTGTTTATGGTAGTTGGCAGGGTGGAGGGCCAAGTAATGAGACACTGGAATGGCTGGGGGGTTGGCCTTGTCCGTTACCCTGTCTAGGGCCCTATTTGATCTTGATCCATCTCTTGTATAGCTCAAAGGTTAATAGGAGATTGGTAGGCTAACAGCTTAAGAGTCCTTACAAGTCTAGCCATTATTACCCGAGTTTTACATGATTTTTGATCCTTCAGGGCTACAGGATGGCTTAGGTTTGTGTCTATGCCGTTGTAATGGGTAGACTGTCCCTGTCCATAAGGGAAAATGACACCACTGCAGGAGTGAATTTACATACAAATTGCATTTGAAGAGGATCAAGGAATGTTTGTGCTTTACAGGAATAGAAAGCCTGTTCCAGAGAAGGAGTAATCTGTGAAACACATATCTGTCTCTCCAGCATGTTTTGTTCATGTCACAAACCAGGTTTAGATCCCTAGTTTGTGTGACCCTCATGCAGTTTGCCTTGTGAATCTGTAGCATTTCCGTCAGGGCTGGATTTGTGAGTGCCTTGTAGGTTAGTTATAGATCACCCTTTAATAGTTGGTACGAGACAAAGAATAGGGCTTTTAGTCTGTCCATATAGGACATGTTGTTTACACCCTGTATTTGTTTTTGTAAGGGACCTCTGAGGCTGCGCCAGCTGTTTTAAGTGCCTGGTCAAGTACATGCCAAAAGGTGCATTGTCCTCTATTGTTGGTCTGATTAGGCCAAGTACAGGGGAACTATAACTTCTTTGCATCTGGATGCCATGCCTTTATGTATAAGCTATGCCACATAGAAGGACTTCCTCACCACTGTGGACACATGGTAGTCAAAGTTCAGGCTACTGTCTGTGTACCTAGATGTCTCACCTCTGAGTCCACTCTTAGGGGTGTGCTATTAATGTTGTAATTTGCAAGGGTATTTGACTTCCCAAAGGATATGATTAAACATTTTATTTGCATCTAGTTTTAGACCATGGCTCTGGCACCAATCATTTGTCTGAGTTATACCCTTCTGAAGGATATCCCAACTTGTAGTTGTCAGGAAACTTAGTCAGCTAAAGGCCTTCTACATTAGCCCTGACTTCAGAAAAGTATATTCTGAATAGCAGAGGTCCCAGAACTGAGCCCTGTGGCACACCACTAGTAACGGGCCTCCTGCTGATTCTGGATTCACCCACTCTAATGACATGTGTCCTGTTCATGAGATATTTGGCCATCCCTCTGGTGATGTAGGAATTTGTGCCTAGTTTTGTGAGTTTATGTATAATACCCAAGTGGGGAATTGTGTCAAATGCCTTTGTCAGGTCAGGTAGGTAGTATGCACTGCTTTACCCTCATCCATGGCCTTATTGACTTTCTCAAAGAAGTCCATTTGATTGAGGAGACTTGACCTGCCCTTGACAAAGGCAGTGTTTGTAGGTTTCATATGTTATCAGGTCCATGATTATTGTTTCCTTGGCCTTGCATATAAGACTAGTCAAACTTATGGGTCTGTAATTTCCTGTGTCTGTTAATGGTCCCCCTTTATGTAGAAGGATGACTGTTACTGTCCTCCACTCCACAAGGACAAAGCCAGTTTGGAGGCTGTAGTTAACTAGAGTTCTGATACTGTTCTTTTCATTTTTCCTTTACTGATGGGTCTCTGGTCTGATTCAGCCATATTTCCAAGACTTAGGATCCCAGTTTCGAGCTCCTCCCTCTTCCCATAATGCACTGCACCATCCCCAACTCCTCAGATCTCATTTGCTGCCATCATGGTTAGACGGCAGATTCCAAGTCTTGAGTGTAAGAATATTTATTTTCTTAAAATGATCTGTTTTTTGTTTGTTTCCTCTAGACTGTTATTTCTTAATGCTTCTTTCCTCCCTTGATGGCCACTTGCCAGTGGAAGTATTATGTTTCCTTTTCGCTCATGGTTAATAGAAAACTTGGTTTCCTTTATAGACTCAAACCATTTCTCACAGCCTCAGCCAAAATTACTATTGCCCAAACTCACCTAATTTCCACCCTTCTCTATGCCTCTCATTTATACAAATTATATCCAAAAGCAATCTAAATAAACTGGCAACCTCTTATAACAACATAGCCAGATTTGCCACTGGTGCCCCATTTCGAACCCACCATTGCCAAAATCTTCAACTACTACAATGGCTGGAAATACAAAACTAACTACTTTTCCAGCAACTCATTTTATCCACAAGATCTTACATCATCCCACAAACACCCCTATACTCTGTAACCACCTCAATTCTTATAAAAATCTTCCTTCCCTACATTCTGCTAATAGGTTACAGGCAGCCTCCTTAAAATCCAAAGCCGGGACTGCCTGTTTTCCAGTGCTGTTGGCAAAACTTGGAACAAACTTCCAACTGTGCTAACATCCATTACATTCACCCATCTTTTCAAGAACCAATTAAAACTTTTCTTAAAATCTCAATGGCTTTGCTCATGCAACAATCCTGACCAATAGCCTTTAACAACAAAAAATCTTTCCTTTTCTGTTTCTCTCCTCTAAAAGCATTTCTAACTTGTTCTCTGTTGCCCAGTACTTTCGCTGTGGAAAGTCATGGACACAAAATGTTAACTGAATTTATGCTTAAAACGGACTCTGCTAATTGCTTTGCTCCAAGCGACTGAAATGTAAGATATTCTATGTTTTAATTTTTTTGACTTATTGCTGATGCAATAACATTGTGTTAATGACTGTTTGCTTTAACTGTATTCTCCTTTTTTACTACGTACTCTCTGTATAATAACAATTATTATTTTCTTGCAGCTTTTCTCCTCGGGCTCTACTGAAAATGGACATGTATCCAGCTAGACTAGCCCAGTTAACAAATGTAAAATCAAATAAAAAAAATAAATGGTGACATCGGGCTTCCATCTGTCAGGTTCTTGATCCATTTTCATGAATTTGTAGTTACACAGCGAATCAGGGGTAAGAATAACTTTATTTTCTAGTTTTGTACTTATCCTCAGAGATTTACAAAACTTGCTGTGCGACTAATTTTTTTAGGTTTGCCTCGGAATCGTCCCTCTGAAATTAGTAACAGACTTTGAGTTCTGTCTCGTGCCCTTCGCAGATGCATGCTGGTATGATACCTGTTATTCTGTCAACCGTCTAAGTTTGTACAGAATTCATGCTGTAGCAGGCTAAAAAGTGTGCACGGACTCCCTATCTCTTCTTTGGCCCTGAACTGCTCCAGTGCTTCACACTGTCGAGTTTAAGACTTTGGTGTTAGTAAATGTGTAAACAGTTTTATACTGGCCTAAGGCTAGATTACAAAAGACCTGCTTTCAGTGTAAGTGGGCTGTTGTTCACATATAATTGTATGTATATGTATACAGAATGCTGATAAACAGTGTGTGACTTCAACTGATTTATCTCTAAAAATGGAACACTGTATGCTCTATAACATACCTAAACAGCTCTTTCTCAAAGTTTGTTTCTAGTTTCTGTCTGGGCTCAACCCCCCATGAAAAAGAAACAAAATGGAACAACATAATGCGGCTGTCTGATGCAGTTCCTCAAATCCAAAGTTCCTAGGACCTCCCTCAGATCCCAAGTTCTCCTTGGATCTGACAGGTTAGATCCTATAATGATCCTGCTTATTTATTGTTTTTTTAGCGGATCTCAAGCCTTCGGATCCGGCTGAATAGCTGTACCAGGAGGCAAAAAAAGGTTCCTGACAACCTCTCTGATAGAGAGGTAACCAGGAACTCTTTTGGATCCGACTGGTTCAACCATTCCTTTTCTTCGGATCCTAAGGCTAGGATCCAATACATAACAGATAGCCATAGAGAATTGGGTAGTTCTCTGATCCAACACCTTTGGATCCAGAGCTGCTGGATCTGTATAGTTTTCTTCAGATCCGAGGCATCTTTCGGATCTGACAGCTCTGTTGTTTGTTGGTTCTTGCCCTATTCCTAGCCATGAATCTCTGCTTTCTGGGTCTACATGGAAGGTCCAGATTTTGCTTCTGGTTTGTCAGTCTATTCCTCTTGATGTGTGTTTTTTTTCTGGTGGATCGTTGGTATGTTCTCGGCTGTCCAGATCTTCACAGAATGTCCAGATTTTTTGCCTCATGTTTTTTGGTCTGTCCTCATGGAATGAGTGATTTTCTGGTGGATCACTGGAGTGATTGCAGCTGTCCAGATCTTCACAGGGTGTGCAGATGTTTTCCTTGTGTTTTTTGGTCTGTTCTTCGCGAAGTATGTGATTTTCTGGCAAATCATTGGAGTGACCTGGGGATTTTGGACACTGGTGATATTCATTTGCTTTTCAAACTTCATATCTTTCAGAAAAATGTCGGCTAGGAATAATTCTGCTATTCTAGCAACTTTTTTTTTTTTTTTTTTTTTAAGTTTGTGAGAGCAACATTTTTAGATTCTGCACCTGTCTTTGAGCCCTTGTCCGCCATGGAGCACTGCTCTTCCTAGCTACGTGGAGAGGTTTACTGAATCTGGTCTTCTGGCCCAGGATTCAATTTTATTCGACGCCTTACTTCAGATTCCGGTGTTTGGACACAGGATGCTTGGTTTTTGATGGGGTTCAGGTGTTCCTGGATCCTCCCCCACCATGGGATCCTCCGCTGTGGAGTCCATCTTCCTCCCTGGCACTGGGGTTCAGGATCGGGTCCTGTCCTCCTTCCTAGAGGCTGCGACTCAGTGAAGAGAGAGCTTCATTCGCTAACCAGGAACTGGTGTTTAAAGTCCCTTTATCCATCGTCCAAACAATGGATCCGGAATGGTGGACAAATTTAGATAGGCAGAGTTCACCTCTGATCATAGCTGTCAACCTTCCATTTCCAAAATGAGGAACACTAGCCCTCATAATGTGGAACAAATGGCCAAAACATAGAACACATACTAACAGCTTACTAACAACTTCAACTGGAAAAGTCATAAGATGGTTAAAATATGCTGTTTTTTTTAAATAAATAAAATGAAATTTTAATGAAGTAACATGATTCATTTTTATTTACCATCGATATCAGTTAAAAAATTCAAAATTCATAACCGTGAATGTGTGACAACCCTTTCAATGTGTAACTTTAAGGAACATGAACTTTTTAAGACCCCAAATGAGATACGTTCCTCGTAATGAGGTACACTTGAGAGGTATGCCTCTGACACTGCCATGCTGAGATCGCCTATTACCTTCTGGGATCCCTCAGATGCCTACTACTCATTTCTAACACTTTGAAGAGACTCATTCCAGCAGAGGGCACTTTTCAATCAACTAGCCCTTACTGACCATTATCAGATGTGCCTGCATGATGCTATGTTACCTTGAGCAACTCCTTAGGAGTCGCTGTTAATGCTACCATTAATGGCTCTTCCTTGTTCAGGGCATCAGAGTAGGATGCACTTGCCTGCAGCTAACAAACAGGAGGGCAAGCTCTTGGCTACCGCCAGAATCTAACCGTTCTTCTCCCTTGTCATACGTTAAGGAAATGCATAAGCAGTAACTAAATGTGGCTACATCTCCTTTTGGGGTGCCTCAAAATTCATGCAGGAACTCTTTCTCCTAGGCCATGTGAAGACTTCTTCAACTAGTGACACCACCACAGAAGCAGAGGGGGTCCACAGCACCAGGGTTCAAAATACTCTCTCTTTGATATGCTCTATTAGTTTTCCGAAGCACCACCCAACTGTTCACCTCTCAAGATTTTTGGGGGTCCTGTTTCCTTCCATCTGGGCGCCAACACTATTATTGCAGGCAGTGCTTGAGGTGCTAAATATGAAAGGTTTCTACACCCCCTCCCTTCTTTTTCCCTTATCAAGGAAAAAATTCCCCGATGTTTACTTAATCAGAGAGAGAATGTTGTTTAATATACTCTAAAACTGCCACACAATCCATAAATCTGTCTAATCTTGATCGGTGTGTATGGAATTGATTTTCTGGATGCTTTACTGTTGAGTTCATCCTGCTTTTTATGCGGAAAGTTGAATACTTGTATCCCACACCTGTCCAGGGTGTACATACCACATTAAAATATATAGGTGTTCTGGACATCATCTACTTTTTTGACTGTGAGCCAGTCACTTTCATTTTGATCAACATCCTTTAGTCTCACCACAGCCCCTGTGGTGTTAGTATCTAATATAGGGCGATTGTGGCACTCACATGAGACTAGTAAGATTCCAGCTGTCTTTTTATATATGAGTGGCTGGCTTCTCCTGTCCCAGTTGGGTATGATCTTCTACAAGACAGGTTATGTGGGGTTTTGTTGTACACCCTCCAAATCCCTAGACATTATGGAAAATATAGCCAAATGAGAACCGTTCACTTTTCTCCTTTATTTGCTACTGTATCCTCAGACGCTTCCAAACCATGCTAGGAGCATATATTAAGTGATACATGATACAATCACATGGTTCCCCCTCAGAGACCAGAATCTATTATATTTTGACCCAGACATGGCAGCGATTCTTCTAACATTGCTAGGCTTTCAGGAAGGCCTTTTATATGCCAATCTTCCATCTGCCATTCATCATAAAGTTTCTGCATAAGTCAACAGGTTGAGGACCTTTGTTATCTCATTTCCCCCTTCTGGCATCACCAAGTCTCTCTTTCTCTCTCTCCCTCTCCCTTACTTCTGTTTTTCGTTTGACACATCTGCCAGAGATTCTGAACCTCAATCCAGATTCACTGTCTCACCCAGAGGAGCTCAAGTAGCTCTTTTTCCATACCTTCTAGCTAACCACTTGGTTTTTCCAATTACTGTGATAGTGCTATGGTCCAGCCTTGCTTCCCCTGACCATGACATTATTTGGCTTCCCAGTACAATTCTACTAAGAAAACCTATAGAAGCAAATAGAAAACATTACCCATGTAGGCTTTCAATCACATCATCAACCCTTTATCAGTTACAATTTCTGCCAACCTTCCCTTCTTAGCCAACCCCCTTTAAAGGAGAATGCAAGTTCTGTTAGCGACTATATCGGTTTTTTTCACTCTGGAAACAAATTCCCTTCCTTGATAACTTTCCAGGTTATGTAAAGCTTTCTTGAAAAAAAATCCAGCTGCTTAGACCTCCCATGAAAGACCCTTCTTTTCTTTCGGATCTCACGGTTATTCTTCAGGGACTGATTCAGAAGTCCTTGAACCAGTGAGCAATTATGATATGAAATTTCTTTCATGGAAAACATTCTTCTTGGTAGCAGTTACATTCAAAACAAATTTCAAAGCTTCAGGCCTTGTTTGACAAGCCTCCTTACATTATTTTACATAAAGATAGTGTGTCCCTCCAGACCAATCCCTCCTTTGAAACCAAAGTAGCCACAGATGTGAACATTAATCATGTATACAATTGCCAGTTATCATTCACAATTATTCTAATTATGGCTAACACATGTCACACCAGCTTCCTGTTCATATACAATTATGTTTATACTTCATGAGACCAAACAGTACAGAAAGTCTGACCAACTGTTTATTTCCTTTTTTTTCTAAATGCTTAGGTTAAGCAGTCTCCAAAATTACCCTGTCCTAACAGATTTCTGACTGTATGTTTGCTGAATTGTTTCCTGTATGGTGTGGAAATACCTCATCATCCTAGAGCCCATTCTACCAGATTTATGGCTACCTCATCTACCCTTCTCCCAGAGCTTCTGTCGATGTTATCGGTGCTGCCGTCACTTGGTCACATTACAAATTAGGCATGGTCTCCAGAAACAGAGCTTCCTTTGGTTCGACCATGCTCCCAGCATATCCTTCTTTGAGGGCCTCCCAAGAGTTACATTGCTGGGGATTCTGACCCATCAGTGAGAAAGAATGAAAAGGACAACATCAAATAAAGAAGGTATGTACTCACCATAACATTATATCTGTGTTGTCCATTTTCATTCTTCCTCATCTTCCCTCCCAGCCATCCCCGGCCTTTTAATTTCTAGAATGATCTTGAGTAATGTGTGATCCTTAATATTTACTTTATCTGTCCTATCTTTAAAAATCAGTAGGCAGGAAACTCGATCTGAGGAGTTGGGATGGTGTAGTGCATTATGGGAAGAGGGAGGAGCTCGAGACTGGGATCCAGAGTCTTGGAAATGAGGCCGAGTCGGAACCAAGACCCATCAGTGAGGAAGAATGAAAATGGACAGCACAAGTGGAACATTATGGTGAGTGAATAACTTCTTTATTCTATTGGGCCTGATAGGTCCTGTTTCATGCTATTTAAGAGGCATCCTGGGAAATTGTTGGAACTCAATGAAACTGTATTTTTAAGTTTAGCGAGTGCAGTTGCAACCTCTTCTTTGGTGGTAACTGGTAGAGGAATGGTGGAGGGTATTTCTTTGGGGTAACCAGGGTGATGGTTAGGTGAAACTGGAACTGAATTTATGTATCTCTAAATGCAGATTTGCTATATCTTTTGGCTTACATTGTTGACTGTTGCTCTTAGGATTGCAGACATAACTGAAAAATGCCTTATGGTTATCCTTAGCTTGGGAAGCTAATTTTGCCTCAAATTTTGCTTTATAAGACTTGGCTAGTCTCCTGATTTGCTTGTGTAGAATAATGGAATTTTTGCTCTGTTGTCTGGACAGGAATTTCTTTCCTTTGTTGTACAACCTATTTATATCAAGGGTCCACCAGGGTGACTTGTTTTTACAGGTTGTCCTAAGCATATTTTAGTCTTGTACTGACGTTTCTATGAGGTTGATTATATGGTCATACAGGGCTTTTGCGTAAGCCTCACATTAAACTGCAGTATATCATTAGCCTTTAAGTTTGCACACTACAGTGATAGATTCTGAGAATTATCCTGTGCTCCACATATGATGGAAATTTTGCAGGTTAGGCTCTTGGGTGCATTAGCCCTTCACTATAAAACACTTGAGTGAGTGAGTCACGTTGACTATGAGATAAGGGATCTAATTCAGTAATATTGATTTAATGTGTAGCCAGTGTGGGCCTCGGTACATTAGAATGTCCTACAGACAGTTATCAGGGCGGTACATTATCTGCAAGATGTTCTTCGTGTTTCACTGTTGCAGACATCACATTTGGGTTATCCCTGCCAGGGTAGCCTTTAGTCGGCCCGAATACCAGAGGCGTAGTATTTCTGAATCTGTTACTGTCGCTCCAGGGCTGACCTCAAGTCGTCAGTGGTATAAAAACAGGCAGCCGACGCCATTACATCTGTCTTTCTTGCCGAGGAGCCCAAAGCTGAAGCAGTTCGCATGAGTGCCAGTCAGCCGCTACCTGAGTTTTTCATTTCCAAATTGAAGCTGAAGTCTTCTAAAGCAATTACCCCATTGAGAATCCAGACCACGACGTCCCCCGCTGTCGCTTTTGTGCTTTGTTCAACGCCAGAACTATACGTCATTGGGCCCTTATTGTAGCTAGATATTTTTGCTGTCAGTCCTCTACTTTCGATATGCCTTCGGTAAGCCATCCGACAACTGATGATCTGAAAAAACTTAAGGATAAAGACAGAGACAGACCGCACAAGTCCAAAACTGCAGACGATGCTTCTGTTAAGCTAGTCGTCAGTTTTCCGGTCCTCAGTGAGGTGCTTTTGCAGCCCCTGATGCCCGCTTCTCTGGATTTGCAGGCCACTACCGAGACCCTTTCGGAGTCCGGTATGCCGCGAGACTCTTCTTCGACTAAGGATCCTGCGGATGTCTCTACCTTGGATGGGTCTGGAGCTGCTAGGCAGGCACTGGCTTCTGAGGAAGTACTTTGCACTACCGATACTCGACACAGACTGACGACTTCTTTTGCATCTACAGTTCTTTCGAAAACTACCAAGTTTCTAAGCCCCAGGGTATGAACTACACCCAAAAAAACGACCCAAGGTAAGGCCCCTGCTTCCTTGCCTCAGTCTCAAATGCTTAAAATGGCAGAAGACCTTATAATGCTTATCAGGGGAAGCCAGGCTACCCCTTCCAAAAGAAAGAGAGACTTGTCCCCAGTAGTTTTATCTGTACAGGAGTCCGATGACTCTGATGCATCGGAATATAAAGATATGCAACCCCTTTTTGCTTATGAGGATTCTGATGCAGAGGAATCCATCCCTTCAGCCGCCCCACCCGAGGACTTTTCCTTTGGGGAACCCTACATACTTTAAGGGAGCATTTCGAATAGGAATGTCAGGACTATCCTCGGTCAAAAAAGAGACTCAGGGAATCTTCCCCAGCACAGACCTCTGGCCATTCATCCTGTCTTGGATGTTGTGGATAATGTCTTTATGGAATCCAGTCTGACCCCTGACAACCTCCCTCCTGCTCCGAGGAAACTTGACAGGTACTATAGAGTCCCTGACTCTCACAAATTTATTTTCAAAAATCCTACTGCTGACCTCAAGGTCATCTCTTAAGGACCTAAAGGAATCAAAGCAACTTCAGCTAAGAATCTCACCACCTCAGATAGGGATTCCCGAGCATTAGACCAATGGGATAAAAAAGGTATACACCTCTGCTACTCTTGCTATTAGAGCATTAAATTGTCAGTTCCATATGCTGAAATATCACCAACATACCATGGAACTCCTCAAACAAAAAATATCTTCTTTCCCTGCTTGTGCAGAAAATAGAGTTACAAGAGTTAATGGATTATGCAAGTCAGGTGACTAAGCACACCTTACAATATGGTTTTGACACCCTAGAAGCATCTTGCAGGGCAGCAGTTACTGGTTCTGTACTTAGAAGACATGCTTGGCTTAAGGAACAGCCCTTGCCAGACCATGTCAAATCCAAATTATTGGACGCACCCTTGCACAAAGACAACTTATTTGGCACCAAGGCAGAACATGTCCTAAAAAAGATGGAAGAAAAGGCTAAATCTAAGCAGAGAGTTTACGACTTCTTACAGGTCCAGCCACCGAGGTTCAGCAGGCATTGCCTTTCCAAGCACTGGTCCTTTCCTGCCCCCCCCAGGTCATCTCAGCCCAGACCCTGGGGAAGCAGGCCCCCCCCAGACAACAGCTCCAGGGAATGCAGAGATCTAAGCAATGGAGTTCCTCCTCTTCAAAACCAGGGAGTGCTAAGCCACCCCTTATGGTAAACACAATGACTTTACACTTCTACCCCCTCCCTCTGCCCACCTGCACTTGCCCCTAGGAGGAAAACTCTCTTTCCACGCAAGCAGCTGGGCCACCATTACCAACGACCGTTGGATCCTCAACATAGTGTCCCAGGGATACAGATTTTATTTTCACACTCTGCCAACCCCAAAAGGGTTCCCAGATCTTCCCCCAAACCAGAGGGCAGAGACCAAAAAGCAAGTCCTTTCCCTCCCCTCTATGAGGGCAATAGAGCATGTTCCTGCAGAGCAGACAGGCCAAGGTTTCTACTCCAGGCACTTCCTGGTACCCAGAAAAGAGGACACATGGCACCCCATCCTCGACCTATCCATTCTAAACATCTTTCTGGTGATACCAAAATTCAAAATGCTCACCCTCCAACAGATTCTTCCTTTGCTTTCCAAGGATGCTTGGTTAGCCACCCTAGACCTAAAAGAGGCCTACCTACACATCCCAATCAGGGAATCATGCAGGAAATACCTAAGTTTCAGAGCAGGATCACTGCACTTTCAGTTCTCTGTGCTTCCCTTTGGCTTATCCACTGCTCCCAGATTTTTCACAAAATGTCTGACTCCCACCATTGCTTTTTGCAGGCAAAGAAATATTTAAATTTACCCATACTTAGATGACTGCCTGATTCAGGCAGACAATCAGGAAAAGCTGCTAAAGCACCTGACCTTTGTAAAGGACCTACTGACCTCCCTGGGGTATACTATCAATGAAAAGAAATCCAAACTAGTACCCACACAAAAATTTGTATTCCTGGGAGAAGCCTGGAGCCAGCATCCCAGATGGCATTCCTTGCACCAGAAAAACAAACCTCCCTGACAACCTACTTCTCTCAACTAGCCACCAGGACCCAGTTATCCGCAAGGAAAATCCTGCAAGCTCTAGGGTTCATGGCTTCTTTCATTCTACTCATTCCATTTGCCAGACTGCATATGAGAAAACTACAGCGGAACCTAAAAAGCTTTTGGTGTCAGCACTCTCAAGACCTGGAAATTCTTATATCAATGATACCTTGTCTAAGGAAAGATTTTCTTTGGTGGGCAACAGCATGCTGTCACAACAAGGGACTTCCCTTCTCACTACCCCACACCGCCCACACCCTTACCACAGACACATCAGATTATGCCTGGGGTCCACACCTGGGTGGCAGATCCCTTCGGGGCCGGTAAAGCCCAAATCAAATACATCTGCACATCAACTAAAAAGAAATGTTAGCTGTTCAGCATGCCCTGACAGTTTTCAGACCCCTACTTTCCTTGGGGCCTCAGCTGATCAAAACAGACAACACCATGGTGATGTGGTACATCAGCAAGCAGGGAGGGACTCACTGTTATCCTCTGCAAGCTTGCCATGACCCTTTGGCACACGGCCGCAGCCATGCAATTACAACTGTTAGCACAATTCCTGCCAGGCTCTCTAAACTCTCTGGCAGACAAACTAAGCAGAAACCTGCTAGACCTGCATGAGTGGCAGCTAGACCAAAGAACCTTCACTCTTGTAACCCAGAAATGGCGCACCTCGAAGGTAGACCTCTTTGCCTTCCACTCAAGTCATCAGCTCAGCAAATTCTGCACCAGGGAACCTCACAGCAAGGCCTGGAAAGTGGATGCTCTATCCTTCTAGTGGGTAAACCTCTCGGTCTCTGCATTTCCCCCTCTACCACTCATTACTGCTCAAAATAAGGGAGGAAAAAATCCTGATTGCCCCAGACTGGCCACGGCAGCACTGGTACCCACTGCTGCGCAGCCTATCACCCCTGCCACCTACCTCAGATCCCAAAACTCCTGACACAGAGGAATGGAGAATTCATGCATCCCTAATTGCAGACCCTCAATCTGGCCGCCTGGCTTATTCCCTGACCTCTCCTCAAGCTGCCAGTCTAAGCAAACAAGTTCTAGATGTTATACGTGAGGCCAGACGCCCCAGCACTAGAAAGTCTTATGCTGACAAGTGGAAAAGGTTTTGCACCTGAATCCAGGCTAAGGGAGCTGGAATGGCACAGCCCACCCTACCTCTCATCCTGGATTACATGGCAGACCTACACAAGGGTCTGTCCTTCTCTTCTATTAAAATTCATGCTTCTACCATCTCTGCTCATTTCAGCACAGAGCCACCACTTTTCTTGCACCCTCTTATCAAACAGTTTCTAAGAGGGGCTAACAACTTGAGGCCACCCAGAAGAGCTCCTACCCCAACTTGGGACCTAAACTTTGTGTTGGAAAAGCTCATCCTGCCCCCTCCCCCCTTTGAACCTGCAGCTTCAGCAGAGTTAAAATTTCTCTCTTGGAAGACGTCCTTGCTTCTGGCCATCACTTCAGCTAGAAGAGTGTCAGAGCTACAAGCACTTATGGCTGTAGAGCCATTCATCATTTTCCATGCTGACATGGTCTCCCTCAGGACTAACCCAGCCTTCATGCCAAAAGTGGTGTCCAGTGTGGCTCTCAACCACTCCATTCATTTGCCCACCTTTTTCCCTAACCCATAAAACAAGGGGGAAAGGATTCTGCACTCTCTAGATGTGCACAGACAGCTCAGATTCTAACTAAACAGGACTAAATCTTTTAGAAAAACTGATCGATTGCTAGTCAGCTTCGCTGCAGGAGCAGAGGGAAAGGTCATATCCAAACAAACAAATTCTAAATGGACAGCATGGAAAACCTACCCCCCAAGGGGGTCAGGACACATTCCACTAGAGCAACCTCCCCCTATGCAGCTTTCCTCAGAGGGGTCCCCAACAGAGACATCCTGGAGGCTGCAACATGGACTTCTGTTCATACTTTCATACTTTCACCAAGCATTACCAGCTGCCTATCTTCTCCAAATCCAGGGCAGGCTTTGCCACTGCAGTCTTGCAGGGCATTCTAGCCAGCCCCCAGTCTCCTTGACTGCCTCCACCCTTTTCTTCAGCTTTGGGAATCAACCCAAATGTGATGACTGCAACAGTGAAACACGAAGAACATAGTACAGTTGTGTACACTTCCCATAAATGTAGATGTTCGAGTGTATTCACTGTTGCAGTCCTGGTTACCCTCCCTCCATCCCCCTTGTCTCTCTCTCTCCTTACAAGGAATATTTGGTATTTACTTTCTACTGGTGGTGTTCTCCCACCATAGCCTAGCTCCTTATTGGGGGCTCCTGACAGGCCAAGAAAAACTGATGTAATGGCGTCTGCTGCCTGTTTTTATACCACTGACAACCTGACATCAATCCTGGAGTGACAGCAACTGATGCAGAAATGCTTCACCTCTGGTATTCGGGCCATCTGAGAGCTACCCTGGCAGGGATAACCCAAATTTGATGACTGCAACAGTGAATACACTCGAACATCTACATTTATGGTAAGTGTACACAACTGTACTTTAGTCAGAGCATTCAAATTTCTCGTGTGCCTCTTATTCAAACTTCACCTGTCTCTTATATTTTGTGTTTTTAGAAGTAGATTCTTCAGCAGATGAATTACAGATCACAGAAAAGTAAAAGAAAATGCAGAAACATTCCTTACTATCTGTGCACACCAGGAATTGAAATCCTTCCCTTTAAATGCACCATAAATCCAAGACTTCTGAAGTAAGGTAGAATGGAAAGAGAGAAACTTTTAAGGGGAATTTAAATGTTTTCACTATCTTTTGTACGATATTCCTTTCCACTGAATAATATGCATATGCAGTTTGTGCAAAGCATTTGTCTTTCGTTGTCCATGATATTACTTGTTATTAAGAATGAACATTTCAAAAATGCTGCTGCAAGGAAACAAAAATCTCAGGTCACCCCTCCCCAGTAGTGTGACTGGAGTGTGTGAGGCTGAAAGTAGTGAGATGAATTCTCTCCAGACAGTCTGAATGTGTAGGAAAAGTGGGTGCCATGATTTCTTTGTACTGGGATTCAGTAAACAGTGTAGGTCTCCTGTTTTCGTTCCTGCCATCTGCTCTGGCTTCATGTCTTTCCTGATGTTCATCATGTTTCACTGTTGCAGTCATTACACTTGGGTTATCCTGCTGGCAGGCTACCCGCAGTCGGCCTGAATTCCAAAGTCCTGGTCTGGCATCGGTTGCTGTCACCTCTTCCCTGACGTCAGTGCGCCAGGGGTATAAAAGATGCAGCTGATGCCATTTTCTTCAGTCTTTCTTGCCGCATGGTGCCCGAAGCAAAAGCAGTTGGCAAGTGCCGGTCGGCCGACTCCTGAGATTTTCGTAATTGAATTTCAGATCCGAAGTCTTCAATAAAGCTAAGTGCCCCATTGGGGAACCTTTTTTCTTGCTCCAGACCGATGTCAGAAAAAGTTAACAATTGTATTTCTTGTGGGAAGCAAATTCCTCATAAGGATTTTCATTCTTACTGTATTCCTTGCCTAAGCCCTGATCACGACATTGCTAGTTGTCGGTTTTGTGCTAGATTTAACCAACGCACTATAAAGCGTCGGTACGATTTTGCTTTTCATTACTTTCGCTGAAGGTTTAACTATACAATGCCGTTGGAACAACCGATGATTGGAATTCATAAAAAGTGCAAGGATAAAGAAAAGGACAAGCATCCGAAATCCAAAACCGACGACGAAACCTCTTCTAGGCCAGTCGCTGGTGCTCAGTGAGGCGCTTTCGCAGCCCCTGACTCCCGCTACCTCAGAGCCACAGGCCGCCTCCCACTCCCAAAGGAGACAACTAGGCCTCTGGATACTCAAGGTATTGGCTGTTCGGAAATCAATCCCTCAGATGGGTCTGGAGCCGCTGAGCAGGCATCGGCTTCTGAAGGTGTTTTCAGACCTACACAACTTTATATAAAGACTACTTCAGCATCCAAGACAAAGTCTAAAGCAGTTTTAAAGACAAGGAAACAAGTACAGCATTCTCCAGGACAGACTTCTATGCCTAAGAAACAGATGCTCAAAATGGCCGAAGACCTAATTACTTTGATCAGGGGTTCCCATCCCCCTCCTAAAAAGAGGCTTAGGCAAGATACTGAATACGATTCCCTCTGATCAGGTTTCCATTTCCTTTGATTCCTCTTCAGAACAGGGATATTCTATTCCTCCCTATGAGGATTCTGATGCTGAAGATTCTATTCCTTCAGCTTCTCCTCCTGAGGATTACTCATTTGGGGAAACCCTGCATACCATGAGGGAGCATTTCCACTGGGAGAGCCAGGATTATTCAGATTCTAAGAAAAGGCTTAGAGACTTTCTGTTACTGCCTCAGCACAGACCTCTTCCAATTCCTCGTGTTCTAGACATAGTAGATGATGTATTTTCAGAGTCCGGCCTGTCTCCAGACTCTTTACCTCCTGCACCTGTTAAGCCGGACAGATACTACAGGGTTCCAGATTCCCATAAACTTCTATATAAAAACCCTGCTGCTGACCCAGAAATTATCTCACAGGGTCCCAGAGGGGTCAAGGCTGCTTCTGCTAAAAACCCTGTCCCCTCAGATAGAGATTCTAGGGCTCTGGACAGATGGGGGGGGGGTCTACACTTCTGCTACCTTGGCTGTAAGGGCTTTAAATTGTCAGTTCCATATGCTCAAATATCAGCAATACTTAATGTCTTTGTTAAAACAAAAAATGTTGACAAATTCTGAATGTTCTGAGAACAAAGAATTGCAGGATTTATTGCATGCAGCTGAACAAGTGGGAAAACATACTTTGCAATGTGGTTATGATTCACTGGAGGCCTCGTGCAGGGCTGCAGTTACAGGTTCTGTTATTAGAAGGCATGCTTGGTTAAAGGAACAGAATCTGCCTGATCATGTTAAAGCAAAATTATTGGATGCTCCATTACAAAATGATACTTTGTTTGGTGTTAAGGTGGAAGAGGTGTTGAAGGAAATGGAGGATAAAGCTAAATCTATGCAGACAGTAAAGGATTTCTTACAGGTACAGCCACCCAGATTTAGCAGGAACTGGCCTTCTAAGAACTGGTCCTTTCCAGTGGCAGACAGACCACAAAGAGGCAGATTCAGACACCCTAGAGGCAGGCAACACCCCCAGGGCTCATATAGGCCCAGACAATGGCGTGCTTCTACCTCCAAAAGCGGAGAAGAGAAGTCACAGCCTTATAGGAAACAGTCCCAATGACTTCCCTCTGCCAATGCCAAGCACTTATCTTTTGGCAGCTCCCTTAGGGGGAAAACTAGCACTTTTTTCACAAAATTGGCACAGGATCACCCAGGACAAATGGGTCTTAAATATAGTCTCTCAGGGCTACAGGTTCCACTTTCACACCCTTCCAAAGACAAAAGGTATGCCAGACCTGCCACACAGTCAATGGGCAGAGGCACAAAAACAAGTTTCATCTCTCATGGACATGAGGGCTATTCAGCCAGTGCCACAACAAGAATAGGGACAAGGATTTTACTCAAGACTTTTCTTAGTACCAAGAAAGGACAAAGCCTGGAGACCAGTTCTGGACCTGTCTATTCTAAACACTTTTCTGGACGTTCCAAAATTCAAAATGTTGACTCTGCAGCAGCTTCTGCCCATGCTGGGCAAGAAGGCTTGGCTTGTAACTTTGGATCTCAAAGAGGCATACCTGCATGTCCCAATCATACAATCTTGCAGAAGATACCTCAGATTCATAGCTGGCTCAATGCACTACCAATTCTCTGCACTGCCCTTTGGCTTATCTACTGCGCCCAGGGTCTTCACAAAATGCCTGACACCAGTAATTGCATTTTGCAGACAAAGAGGAATTCAAATATTTCCCTACTTGGACGACTGCCTTATTCAAGCAGAGACCAAAGACATTCTACTAAAGCATCTGGCGTTTGTAAAAAGATTGCTAATTTGCCTAGGGTACACAGTAAACGAAAAGAAATCAAAACTAGTACCCTCTCGAGATAATATTCCTGGGTGCAAGCTTAAATACAACTGCCCAGATGGCTTATCTCACGCCAGACAAACAAAGGCAACTGACTTCTTACTTCGAAAATATGGCAACAAAGACCCAGTTATCTGCAAGAAAGATTCTGCAGGCTCTGGGCTACATGGCATCCTGCATTCTACTAATTCCATATGCAAGACTGCATATGAGGAAACTACAATGGTGTCTAAAAAGTGTTTGGACTCAACATTGCCACAGCCTGGAAACATTAATTACTCTCATTCCCTGCCTGCAACAGGAGTTTCCATGGTGGGCACAGGCCTGTCACCACAACAAGGGACAGCCGTTCGCTTTACCCACAGCCAGGCAGACATTAACAACAGATGCATCAGATTATGCCTAGGGGACACACATGGCAGGAAAATGTATTCAGGGCACATGGCCCACAAGCCAAATGCATCTTCATATCAATCAAAAAGAGATGCTAGCTGTACAGAATGCACTGACAGCCTTCAGGGACCTGCTTCATCCAGGACAACTGCTGATAAGGACGGACAATACTACTGTCATGTGGTACATAAACAAGCAAGGGGGCACACATTCCTACCCCCTCTGCAGACAAGCCATGACTTTGTGGAACACAGCATTGACTTATCAAGTACACCTGCAAGCACAATTCCTGCCAGGAAGGACAAATACCTTGGCAGACGAACTAAGCAGAAACCTCATGGATCCTCACAAGTGGAAACTAGATCCACAAATCTTCAGAATAACAGGGAAATGGGGATGCCCAGACATAGATCTATTTGCCTCCCCTCACAACTGCCAGCTGCAAAGATTCTGCACTCGGACTTATCACGAACAAGCATGGAAAGTGGACACCCTTTCATTCCGCTGGAAAAGCCCTCTCAGTATATGCCTTCCCTCCTCTGCCTCTCCTCCCCAAGGTACTCCTAAAGGTCAGACAAGAAAAGCCAAAAATGATCCTGATTGCCCCAGACTGGCCACGCCAGCACTGGTACCCAATCCTAAAGAGCTTGTCTCAAGGCCTAGCCTGGACATTACCTCAAATTCCTCATTTGCTGACCCAACAAAACAATCAGATCCTACACAGCCAACTCAGAACCCTACGTCTGGCTGCATGGAGGATAATGTAACAATTCAGAACACACCTCTCTGTAAAGCAGTTATGGATGTTATTTTGGAGGCCAGGAGGTCCAGCACCAGAAAATCTTATGCAGAAAAATGGAAGAAATTCTGTGCTTGGAACCAGGCACGAGGAATTGACACGCTTGCTCCAAATATTCCTCAGATTTTACAATACCTAACTGAGATGCTGGACAAAGGCCTATCCTTCTCATCAATTCAGTTCCATGCCTGTGCCATTTCAGCTCATTACAATATGGACCCACCTATTTTCTCTCATCCACTGCTAAGGCAGTATCTCAGAGGGGCCAAAACATAAGACCTCCAAGGAGAGCTCCAATACCTGCATGGGACCTCAATTTTGTCTTGGAAAAACTCACACTGCCTCCTTTTGAGCCAGCCAATACAGCTGAGATAAAATACTTATCATGGAAAACAGCTCTTCTCCTAGCAATAACTTCAGCAAGAAGAGTCTCAGAATTACAGGCACTAATGGCTGTGGAACCTTTTATTATTTTCCATCCGGACAGGGTTTCTCTAAGGACAAACCCAGCATTTATGCCTAAGGTAGTGTCCAGTGTGGCCCTTAACCGAACCATTCATTTGCCTACCTTTTATCCAAATCCGCAGAATAAGGGGGAGAGACTTCTGCATTCCTTGGACATACACAGACAGCTACACTTTTACTTGGACAAGACTAAAGCTTTCAGAAAGACTGAGCAACTCTTAGTGGCATATGCTGCAGGATCGCAAGGGAAAGCTATTTCAGAACAGACTATTTCAAAATGAATAGGCCACTGCATTCATTTCTGCTATTCACAACATGGCAAATCAGTGCCTAAGGGCATTAGGCCACATTCTACCAGAGCAGCAGCCACCTCAGCAGCCTTCCTCAGAGGAGTACCAACCAAGGACATTTTGGAGGCTGCTACCTGGACTTCAGTGCATACTTTCACAAAGCACTACCACTTACCTCTTTACTCTAAATCCAGAGCAGGCTTTGCCACTGCAGTTCTGCAGGGCCTCATAGTCGCTCCTAATTCTATTTAGGACCAGCCACCCAGCCTCAGCTTTGGGATTCAACCCAAGTGTAATGACTGCAACAGTGAAACACGATGAACGTAGTACAGTTGTGTACCTACCATAAATGTAGATGTTCGAGTGTATTCGCTGTTGCAGTCCAGGTTACCCTCCCACCACCCCCCTTTCATTGCTAGGACTTATCTGTACTTCTCTATTCTATACAACCTATGTGGTGTATTTGCTTGTAGATGAAGTTTATGTGCATGCTTTTTTATGATCAGAATTTTTTAGCGTACCCTTTTGGGGGCACCTGACATCTGGGGCAAGAAAAACTGAAGAAAATGGCGTCGCTGCAGCTTTTATATACCCCTGGCGCACTGACGTCAGGGAAGAGGCGACAGCAACTGACGCCGGACCAGGACTTTGGAATTCAGGCCGACTGCAGGTAGCCTGCCAGCAGGATAACCCAAGTGTAATGACTGCAACAGTGAATACACTCGGAACATCTACATTTATGGTAGGTACACAACTGTACTTTTTCCTCACTGTCAGCTATATGTTTCAGTTGTAAGCTAACTGCATAGTTAAAGGCAGAGAATTGTTTTCTTTCATTGTAGCATAGTGTTTGGCTTTGTAAATGCAGATGTGCGCAGGGGCAAGTCTGGATATTACAAGTCAACACTAATACCAGGATTATTCTTATTAGTAAATATGG